>NC_090415.1:5611138-5901138 GCF_036365525.1 Heterodontus francisci
TGTTAAAGAGGAGGAGTGTGAAATATTGGATGGGATAAACAGAGTGAGAGGGAAATATGAAGGTGTTTGGCAACTTTGAAAGTGGATAAATGGTCAGGCCTGGATGCATTGGAACCAGTTCAGAGAAGGTTCACTCGGCTGATTCCTGGGATGAAGGGGTTGTCTTATGAGGAATGGTTGAACAGGTTGGGCCTATACTCATTGGACTTTAGAAGAATGAGAGGTGATCTTATTGAAACATACTAAATACTTAAAGGGATAGACAGGTTAGATGCAGGTAAGATGTCTCCTTTGGTTCGGGAGTCTAGAACCAGGGGACACAATTTCAAAATCAGGGGGAAGCCACTTAGGTCAGAGATGGGGAGAAATGTCTTTGCTCAGAGGGTTGTGAATCTTTGGAATTCTCTGCTCCAGTGTGCTGTGGAAACTCAGTCTGGGAAAAAGGCATTGAAGTGGATGATCAGCCATGATCGTATTGAATGGCAGAGCAGGCTCGATGGGCTGAATGGCCTACTCCTGTTCCTATGTTCCCAAGCTGCTGAAATAGTTTCTCCCAAACTACCCCATCAGTTCCCCTTAATATCTCAACATCTTTGAACAAATTACCTTGATCCTCCTAAATTCCAGGCAATAAATCCCCAGTTCGAAATGTGGAGCTTATTCAAGGAGCAGCTACTGCGTGTCCTTGATAAGTATGTACCTGTGAGGCAGGGAGGAAGTTGTCGAGCGAGGGAGCCGTGGTTTACTAAAGAAGTTGAAGCACTTGTCAAGAGGAAGAAGAAGGCTTATGTTAGGATGAGACGTGAAGGCTCAGTTAGGGCGCTTGAGAGCTACAAGCTAGCCAGGAAGGATCTAAAGGGAGAGCTAAGAAGAGCAAGGAGAGGACACGAGAAGTCATTGGTGGATCGGATCAGGGAAAACCCTAAGGCTTTCTATAGGTATATCAGGAATAAAAGAATGACTAGAGTTAGAACAGGGCCAATCAAGGATAGTAGTGGGAAGTTGTGTGTGGAATCAGAGGAGATAGGGGAAGTGTTAAATGAATATTTTACGTCAGTATTTACAGTAGAGAAAGAAAATGTTGTTGAGAATACTGAGATTCAGGCTACGAGGCTAGATGGGATTGAGGTTCACAAGGAGGAGGTGTTAGCAATTTTGGAAAGTGTGAAAATAGATAAGTCCCCTGGGCCAGATGGGATTTATCCTAGGATTCTCTGGGAAGCTAGGGAGGAGATTGCAGAGCCTTTGTCCATGATCTTTATGTCGTCATTGTCGACAGGAATAGTGCCGGAAGACTGGAGGATTGCAAATGTTGTCCCCTTGTTCAAGAAGGGGAGTAGAGACAGCCCTGGTAATTATAGACCTGTGAGCCTTACTTCGGTTGTGGGTAAAATGTTGGAAAAGGTTATAAGAAACAGGATTTATAATCATCTTGAAAAGAATAAGTACATTAGAGATAGTCAGCACGGTTTTGTGAAGGGTAGGTCATGCCTCACAAACCTTATTGAGTTTTTCGAGAAGGTGACCAAACAGGTGGATGAGGGTAAAGCAGTGGATGTGGTGTATATGGATTTCAGTAAGGCGTTTGATAAGGTTCCCCACGGTAGGCTATTGCAGAAAATACGCAAGTATGGGGTTGAAGGTGATTTAGAGCTTTGGATCAGAAATTGGCTAGCTGAAAGAAGACAGAGGGTGGTGGTTGATGGCAAATGTTCATCCTGGAGTTTAGTTACTAGTGGTGTACCGCAAGGATCTGTTTTGGGGCCACTGCTGTTTGTCATTTTTATAAATGACCTGGAAGAGGGTGTAGAAGGGTGGGTTAGTAAATTTGCAGATGACACTAAGGTCGGTGGAGTTGTGGATAGTGCCGAAGGATGTTGTAGGGTTCAGAGGGACATAGATAGGCTGCAGAGCTGGGCTGAGAGATGGCAAATGGAGTTTAATGCGGAAAAGTGTGAGGTGATTCACTTTGGAAGGAGTAACAGGAATGCAGAGTACTGGGCTAATGGGAAGATTCTTGGTAGTGTAGATGAACAGAGAGATCTTGGTGTCCAGGTGCATAAATCCCTGAAGGTTGCTACCCAGGTTAATAGGGCTGTTAAGAAGGCATATGGTGTGTTAGCTTTTATTAGTAGGGGGATCGAGTTTAGGAGCCACGAGGTCATGCTGCAGCTGTACAAAACTCTGGTGAGACCGCACCTGGAGTATTGCGTGCAGTTCTGGTCACCACATTATAGGAAGGATGTGGAAGCTATGGAAAGGGTGCAGAGGAGATTTACTAGGATGTTGCCTGGTATGGAGGGAAGGTCTTACGAGGAAAGGCTGAGGGACTTGAGGTTGTTTTCGTTGGAGAGAAGGAGGAGGAGAGGTGACTTAATAGAGACATATAAGATAATCAGAGGGTTAGATAGGGTGGATAGTGAGAGTCTTTTTCCTCGGATGGTGATGGCAAACACGAGGGGACATAGCTTTAAGTTGAGGGGTGATAGATATAGGACAGATGTTAGAGGTAGTTTCTTTACTCAGAGAGTAGTAGGGGCGTGGAACGCCCTGCCTGCAACAGTAGTAGACTCGCCAACTTTAAGGGCATTTAAGTGGACATTGGATAGACACATGGATGAAAATGGAATAGTGTAGGTCAGATGGTTTCACAGGTCGGCGCAACATCGAGGGCCGAAGGGCCTGTACTGCGCTGTAATGTTCTAAATGTAATGTTCTAAATTGAACTGGTTCCAATGCATCCAGGCCTGACCATTTATCCACTTTCAAAGTTGCCAAACACCTTAATATTTCCCTCTCACTCTGTTTATCCCTCCAATATTTCACACTCCTCCTCTTTAACTACAATATCTGCATCGTTCCCCCTCTTTTATAAAGAGGGAGACAAAGTATTCATTAAGAACCATGCCCACATCTCCCACCTCCATACACACATTCCCTTTTTGGTCCCTAATACTCTGTCCTTATTTATCCTCTTGCTCTTAATGTATTTATAAAACATCTTTGTGATTTCTTTGCTTTTAATGGTAATATTATTTTCCGGCCATTTCTTTGCTCTCCTAATTTGCTTTTTCATTTCACCCTTGAACTTTCTACACTCCTCTCAGCTTTCTGTTGTATTGAGCTCTCGGTATCTGACATCAGCTTCCCTCTTGTGCCTTATCGTAAAATCTGTCTGTGTGTGTCTGTCTGTCTGTCTGTGTGTGTGTGTGTGTGTGTGTGTGTGTGTCTGTCTGTCTGTCTGTGTGTGTGTGTGTGTGTGTCTCTGTCTGTCCCTTTATGTATGTGTCTGTGTGTGTCTGGATGTGTGTGTGTGAGAGAGAGAGAATATCAGGGTCACCTCGCTCCATCTCTATCTCTCCTTCTCTCTCTGTTTCTTCTTCTCTCTCCCTCTGTCAATCCGCCTCTCTCATAGAAACATAGAAAATAGGAGCAGGAGCAGGCCATTCGGCCCTTTGGGCCTGCTCCGTCATTCAATAGAGATCATGATCGATGGTCTAATTCAGTACCCTGTTCCCACTTTCTCCCCATACCCCTTGATCCCTTTGACATTAAGAAATATATCTCTCTCCTCCATGAATATATTTAATGACTTGGCCTCCACTGCCTTCTGCGGTAGAGAATTCCACAGTTCACTTACCCCATCCATCTCTCCCCCTCTATCTCCATCTCCACCCTCTATCTCCCTCTCCCCCTCTATCTCCCTCTCCCCCTCTATCTCACTCTCCCCATCGATCTGTCTCTCGCCCTCTATCTCCCTATCCCCCCTCTATCTCACTCTCCCCATCGATCTGTCTCTCGCCCTCTATCTCACTCTCTCCCTCTCCCCCCTCTCTCTCCCTCTCCCCCCTCTCTCTCCCTCTCCCCCCTATCTCTCTCTGCCCCTCTATCTCTCTCTGCCCCTCTATCTCCCTCTGCCCCTCTATCTCCCTCTGCCCCTCTATTTCCCTCTGCCCCTCTATCTCCCTCTCCCCCTCTATCTGTCTGTCTCCCCCTCTATCTGTCTGTCTCCCCCTCTGTCTGTCTGTCTCCCCCTCTGTCTGTCTGTCTCCCCCTCTATCTGTCTCTCTCCCTCTATCTGTCTCTCTCCCTCTATCTGTCTCTCCCCCCTCTATCTCCCTCTCCCCCTCCTCCTGACACTCCCTCTCTCTCCTTCTATCTCTGTCTCTGCCACTCTCTCTGTCTCTCTCTCTGTCCCTCCTTCTGTCTTTCCCTCTCTGTCTCTATGTCTTTCTCCTTCTATCTCTCTCTCTTAATTTCTCTCTCTCTGCCCCTCCATCTGCCTTTTCCTCTCTGTCTCTCCCTCTCTCGCCTTCTATCTGTGTGTATCTCTCTCTCTGTCTCTCCATCTGTCGTTCCCTTTCTGTCTCTCCCTCTCTCTCCTTCTCTCTCTGTCTCTGCCTCTCTCTCTCTCTCTCCGTCTGTCTCCTTCTATCTGTGTGTCTCTCTCTCTCTGTCTCTCTATCTGTCTTTCCCTTTCTGTCTCTCCCTCTCCCTCCTTCTCTCTCTGTCTCTGCCTCTCTCTCTGTCTCTCCGTCTCTCTCCTTCTATCTGTGTGTCTCTCTCTCTCTGTCTCTCCATCTGTCTTTCCCTTTCTGTCTCTCCCTCTCACTCCTTCTCTCTCTGTCTCTGCCTCTCTCTCTGTCTCTCCGCCTGTCTCCTTCTATCTGTGTGTCTCTCTCTCTCTGTCTCTCTATCTGTCTTTCCCTTTCTGTCTCTCCCTCTCCCTCCTTCTCTCTCTGTCTCTGCCTCTCTCTCTGTCTCTCCCTCTCTCTCCTTCTATCTCTGCCTCTCACTCTTTATCCCTCCATCTGTCCTTCCGTCCCTGTCACTCCATCTCTCTCCTTCTATCTCTGTCTCTCTCTCTGTCCCCCCATCTGTCTTTCCCTCTCTGTGTCTCCATCTCTCTTCTTCTATCTCTGTCTCTCTCTCTCCATCTGTCTTTCCCTTTCTCTCACTCCCTCTCTCTCCTTCAATCTCTGCCTCTCTCTGTCTCTCCATCTGTCTTTCCCTCTCTGTCACTCCCTCTATGTCCTTCTATCGCTCTCTTCTCTCTATCCCTCCATCTGTCCTTCCCTCCCTGTCACTCCATCTCTCTCCTATCTCTGTCTTTCTCTCTGTCTTTCCATCTGTGTTTCCCTCCCTATCACTCCCTCTCACTCGTTCCATCTCTGCCTCTCTCCCTGTCCCTCCATCTTTCTTCCCACACCCCACCCATCACTCCATCTCTCTCCTTCTATCTCTGTCTCTATCTCTCTATCCCTCCATCTGTCCTTCCCTCCCTCTCTCTCCTTCTCTCTCTGTCTGTCTCTCTGTCCCTCCATCTGTCTTTCCTTCTCTGTCTCTCCCGCTCACTCCTTCCATCTCTGCCTCTCTCTCTCTGTCTCTCCCTCTCTCTCCATCTATCTCTGTCTCTCTCTCTCTGTCTTTCCATATGTCTTTCCTTCTCTGTCACTCCCTCTCTCTCCTTCCATCTCTGCCTCTCTCTCTCTCTCTCCAACTGCCTTTCCCTCTCTGTCTCACCCACACTCTCTCTCTCTGCCTCTCTCTCTGCCTCTCTCTCTGTCTCTCTCTCTGTCTCTCTCTCTGTCTGCCTCTCTCTCTGTCCCTCCATCTGTCTTTCCCTCTCTGTTGCTCCCTCCCTCTCCTTCTCTCTCTGTCTCTCTCTCTGTCTCTCTCTCTGTTCCACCATTTGTCTTTCCCTCCCAGTCACTCCCACTCTCCTTCTCTCTGTCTCTCCCTCTCCCTCCCCTCGATCTCACTCTCTCCCTCTATCTCACTCTCTCCCTCTATCTCACTCTCTCTCTCTATCTCCCTCTCCCCCTCGATCTCCCTCTCCCCCTCGATCTCCCTCTCCCCCTCGATATCACTCTCCCCCTCGATATCACTCTCCCCCTCGATCTCACTCTCCCCCTCGATCTGCCTCTCCCCCTCGATTATCCTCCCACACTCACACTCCCATCAATCTCACACTCCCCATCAATCTCACACTCCCCCTCGATCTCACTCTCCCCCTCTATCTCACACTCCCCATCAATCTCACACTCCCCATCAATCTCACACTCCCCCTCTATCTCACTCTCCCCCTCTATCTCACTCTCCCTCTCTCTCTGTCTCTCTCACTGCCTCTCTCTCTACCTCTTCCTGTCTCTCTCTCTCTGTTTCTCTCTCTCTTTGTGTCTCTCTGTCTGTTGCTCTCTCTCTCTGTCGCTCCTCTCTCTCTCTGTCCATGACTCTGTTTGTGTCTCTCTCACACCATTTCTCTCTCTCTGCCTCTGTCTCTCTGCCTCTCCCTGTCTCTATCTCTCTCTCTGTGTCTCAGTTTCCCCAATCTCTCACCATAGGACAGTCCCGTCATCCCGGGAACAAGTCTGGTGAACCTTCATTGCACTCCCTCTCTGGCAATAATATCCTTCCTAAGGTAAGGGGACCAAAACTGCACACAGTACTCCAGGTGTGGTCTAACCAAGGTTCTATGTGATTGAAGCAAGACTTCACTACTCCTGTACTCAAATCCTCTTGTGATAAAGACTAACATCCCATTAGCCTTCTGAATTGCATTCTGCACCTGCATGTTAGTTTTCAGTGACTTATTGACGGGGACACCCAGGTCGCTTTGTACATCTACGCTTTCTAATCTCTTACCATTTAATAAATACTCAATTCCACCATCCCGGGTGTGATCAGATACTCTGTCCCTTCGTAAACCATTTCATGTCCCACCAACAGCTTGTGCCACTGCCCTATTTATCGGTGTGTTTTCCCCTTCTGATGATGTTGAATTTGTTAGTGGCTTTTCTCCTACTGAAGTTGTTGTATTTGTTAGGTTTTTTTAGTCCTCGGGAAGCTGTTCTTTTCCTGTTGAAATTGTTGCACTTGTTGGTGTTTTTTCTCCTGTTGAGGTTGTTGTTGCATTTGTTGGTGTTTTTTTCTCCTGTTGAGGTTGTTGTTGCATTTGTTGGTGTTTTTTCTCCTGTTGAGGTGGTTGTTGCATTTGTTGGTGTTTTTCCTCCTGTTGAGGTTGTTGCGGAATTGATTTGAAAAACACGTTTGCTAACACTTTTCGGGATGAGAAGCTACATTCAACTGAACCCCAGGACCCGTTTTTCTGTCACGTTTAAAGCACTAACCTTGCATTAGTGAGGAGTCAGTCTCTGAAATAAATGTCCCAGTGCTGCTGTAACATAAAATGGCCACCGTGAACAAACCTAAAATGGCTGACTGATGTTCTGAGAGAGGAGGGAACGAGAGACAGACAGACAGACAGAAAGAAAGACAATCTGTAACCTCATGGCCCGGCATATCCCCCACTCTACCATTACCATCAAGCCAGGAGACCAACCCCGGTTCAGTGAAGTGTGCAGGAGGGCATGCCAGGAGCAGCACCAGGCATACCTCAAAATGAGGTGTCAACCTGGTGAAGCTACAACCCAGGACTATCTGCGTGCCAAACTGCGTAAGCAGCATGCGATAGACAGAGCTAAGTGATCCCATAACCAACGGATCAGATCTAAGCTCTGCAATCCTCCCACATCCAGAGAAAAGGAGTGATCAGCATGAAGAGACTGCTGGAGATTTATGTTCCTGGTAATCTCTCCATCTCTATCTCTCCTTCCTCTGTCTTTTACTCTCTCAAGCCCTGTCTCACCTCTCTGTTCCTCTTTATCCATGTGTTACAAACACTGGACTTTGTCTTTCTCCCATCTTCACTCTTCATCTCTACTTCTCCCTCTGTTACCCTCTGAATCCCAGTCTCTCCCTCTGTTACCCTCTGAATCCCAGTCTCTCCCTCTCCGTTACCCTCTGAATCCCAGTCTCTCCCCCTCCGTTACCCTCTGAATCACAGTCTCTCCCTCTCCATTACCCTCTGAATCACAGTCTCTCCCTCTCCGTTACCCTCTGAATCACAGTCTCTCCCTCTCCATTACCCTCTGAATCACAGTCTCTCCCTCTCCGTTACCCTCTGAATCACAGTCTCTCCCTCTCTGTTACCCTCTGAATCCCATTCTCTCCCTCTCCGTTACCCTCTGAATCCCATTCTCTCCCTCTCTGTTACACTCTGAATCCCAGTCTCTCCCTCTTTGTTACCCTCTGAATCCCAGTCTCTCCCTCTCTGTCTCTCCCTCCCTCCCTCTCTGTTTCTTTCTCTCTCTCTGGCTCTCTCTGTCTCTCAGTGTCTCTCCCTCTCTCTCTTTCTCACTCTCTGTCCATGACTCTGTTTACATCTCTCTCTCTCTCTCTCTGTCTCTTTCCATGACTCCATTTGTGCCTCCCTTACACCATCTCTTCCACTCACTCTGTCTCTCCCTCTCTCTCTGTATCTCCCTCTTCCTCTCTGTCTCTCCCTCTCCCTCTCTGTATCTGCTTTCTCTCTCTGTCTCTCCCTCTCTCTGCCTCTCCATCTCTCTCTCTCTCTCTCTCTCTCTCTCTCCTTCTTTTACTTTGTCTCTCCCTATCTCTCTTTCTCACCCTCTGTCCATGACTCTCTCCACATCTCTCTCATTCTCTGTCTCTGCCTACCTCTCTCTCTCTCTGTCTCTTTCCATGACTCCATTTGTGCCTCCCTTACACCATCTCTCCCACTCTCTCTGTCTCTCTCTCTGTCTCTCTCTCTGTCTCTCTCTCTGTCTCTCTCTCTGTCCCTCCATCTGTCTTTCCCTCTCTGTCACTCCCTCTCTCTCCAACTATCTCTGTCTCTGCCACTCTCTCTGTCTCTCTCTCTGTCCCTCCATCTTTCCTTCCCTCCCTGCCACTCCATCTCTCTCCTGCTCTCTCTGTCTCTCACTTTGTCCCTCCATCTGGCTTTCCCTTCCTGACACTCCCTCTCCCTCCTTCTCTCTCTGTCTCTGCCACTCTCTCTGTCTCCCTCTCTGTCCCTCCATCTGTCTTTCCTTCTCTGTCTCTCCCGCTCACTCCTTCCATCTCTGCCTCTCTCTCTCTGTCTCTCCCTCTCTCTCCATCTATCTCTGTCTCTCTCTCTCTGTCTTTCCATATGTCTTTCCTTCTCTGTCACTCCCTCTCTCTCCTTCCATCTCTGCCTCTCTCTCTCTCTCTCCAACTGCCTTTCCCTCTCTGTCTCACCCACACTCTCCGTCTCTCTCTCTCTCTGCCTCTCTCTCTGCCTCTCTCTCTGCCTCTCTCTCTGTCTGCCTCTCTCTCTGTCCCTCCATCTGTCTTTCCCTCTCTGTTGCTCCCTCCCTCTCCTTCTATCTCTGTCTCTCTCTCTGTTCCACCATTTGTCTTTCCCTCCCAGTCACTCCCACTCTCCTTCTCTCTGTCTCTCCCTCTCCCTCCCCTCGATCTCACTCTCTCCCTCTATCTCACTCTCTCTCTCTATCTCCCTCTCCCCCTCTATCTCCCTCTCCCCCTCTATCTCCCTCTCCCCCTCGATCTCCCTCTCCCCCTCGATCTCACTCTCCCCCTCGATCTCACTCTCCCCCTCGATCTCACTCTCCCCCTCGATCTGCCTCTCCCCCTCGATCTGCCTCTCCCCCTCTATCTCACACTCCCCATCAATCTCACACTCCCCCTCTATCTCACTCTCCCCCTCTATCTCACTCTCCCTCTCTCTCTGTCTCTCTCACTGCCTCTCTCTCTACCTCTTCCTGTCTCTCTCTCTCTGTTTCTCTCTCTCTTTGTGTCTCTCTGTCTGTTGCTCTCTCTCTCTGTCGCTCCTCTCTCTCTCTGTCCATGACTCTGTTTGTGTCTCTCTCACACCATTTCTCTCTCTCTGCCTCTGTCTCTCTGCCTCTCCCTGTCTCTATCTCTCTCTCTGTGTCTCAGTTTCCCCAATCTCTCACCATAGGACAGACCCGTCATCCCGGGAACAAGTCTGGTGAACCTTCATTGCACTCCCTCTCTGGCAATAATATCCTTCCTAAGGTAAGGGGACCAAAACTGCACACAGTACTCCAGGTGCGATCCAACCAAGGTTCTATGTGATTGAAGCAAGACTTCACTACTCCTGTACTCAAATCCTCTTGTGATAAAGACTAACATCCCATTAGCCTTCTGAATTGCATTCTGCACCTGCATGTTAGTTTTCAGTGACTTATTGACGGGGACACCCAGGTCGCTTTGTACATCTACGCTTTCTAATCTCTTACCATTTAATAAATACTCAATTCCACCATCCCGGGTGTGATCAGATACTCTGTCCCTTCGTAAACCATTTCCTGTCCCTCCAACAGCTTGTGCCACTGCCCTATTTATCGGTGTGTTTTCCCCTTCTGATGATGTTGAATTTGTTAGTGGCTTTTCTCCTACTGAAGTTGTTGTATTTGTTAGGTTTTTTTAGTCCTCGGGAAGCTGTTCTTTTCCTGTTGAAATTGTTGCACTTGTTGGTGTTTTTATCTCCTGTTGAGGTTGTTGTTGCATTTGTTGGTGTTTTTTCTCCTGTTGAGGTTGTTGTTGCATTTGTCGGTGTTTTTTTCTCATGTTGAGGTTGTTGTTGCATTTGTTGGTGTTTTTCCTCCTGTTGAGGTTGTTGTTGCATTTGTTGGTGTTTTTTTCTCATGTTGAGGTGGTTGTTGCATTTGTTGGTGTTTTTTCTCATGTTGAGGTTGTTGTTGCATTTGTTGGAGTTTTGCCTCCTGTTGAGGTTGTCGCGGAATTGATTTGAAAAACACGTTTGCTAACACTTTTCGGGATGAGAAGCTACATTCAACTGAACCCCAGGACCCGTTTCTCTCACGTTTAAAGCACTAACCTTGCATTAGTGAGGAGTCAGTCTCTGAAATAAATGTCCCAGTGCTGCTGTAACATAAAATGGCCACCGTGAACAAACCTAAAATGGCTGACTGATGTTCTGAGAGAGGAGGGAACGAGAGACAGACAGACAGACAGAAAGAAAGACAATCTGTAACCGTGCAGGAGGGCATGCCAGGAGCAGCACCAGGCATACCTCAAAATGAGGTGTCAACCTGGTGAAGCTACAACCCAGGACTATCTGCGTGCCAAACTGCGTAAGCAGCATGCGATAGACAGAGCTAAGCGATCCCATAACCAACGGATCAGATCTAAGCTCTGCAATCCTGCCACATCCAGAGAAAAGGAGTGATCAGCATGAAGAGACTGCTGGAGATTTATGTTCCTGGTAATCTCTCCATCTCTATCTCTCCTTCCTCTGTCTTTTACTCTCTCAAGCCCTGTCTCACCTCTCTGTTCCTCTTTATCCATGTGTTACAAACACTGGACTTTGTCTTTCTCCCATCTTCACTCTTCATCTCTACTTCTCCCTCTGTTACCCTCTGAATCACAGTCTCTCCCTCTCCATTACCCTCTGAATCCCAGTCTCTCCCTCTCCGTTACCCTCTGAATCCCATTCTCTCCCTCTCTGTTACACTCTGAATCCCAGTCTCTCCCTCTCTGTTACACTCTGAATCCCAGTCTCTCCCTCTCCATTACACTCTGAATCCCAGTCTCTCCCTCTTTGTTACCCTCTGAATCCCAGTCTCTCCCTCTCTGTCTCTCCCTCCCTCCCTCTCTGTTTCTTTCTCTCTCTCTGGCTCTCTCTGTCTCTCAGTGTCTCTCCCTCTCTCTCTCTCTGCCTCTGTCCATGCCTCTGTCTCTCTCACACCATCTCGCCATCCCTCTCTCTGTCTCTCCCTCTCTCTGCCTCTCCATCTCTCTCTCTCTCTCTCTCTCCTTCTTTTACTTTGTCTCTCCCTATCTCTCTTTCTTACCCTCTGTCCATGACTCTGTTTACATCTCTCTCTGTCTCTCTCTCTGTCTCTTTCCATGACTCCATTTGTGCCTCCCTTACACCATCTCTCTCACTCACTCTGTCTCACACTCTCTCTCTCTCTCTGTCCCTCCATCTGTCTTTCCCTCTCTGTCACTCTCTCTCTCACTCTCTCTCTCTCCAACTATCTCTCTCTCTCTCTCTGTCTCTTTCCATGACTCCATTTGTGCCTCCCTTACACCATCTCTCCCACGCTCTCTCTCTCTCTGTCTCTCCATCTGTCTTTCCTTCTCTGTCTCTCCCTCTCTCTCCTTCTATCTCTGTCTCTCCATTTGTCTTTCCCTCTCTGTCTCTCCCTCTCCCTCCTTCTCTCTCTGCCTCTCTCTCTGTCTCTCTCTCCCTGTCCCTCCATCTGTCTTTCACTCTCTGTCACTCCCTCTCTCTCCTTCTATCTCTGTCTCTTTCTCTGTCCCTCCATCTGTCTTTCCCTCCCTGACACTCCCTCACTCTCCTCCTATCTCAGTCTCTGCCACTCCCTCTGTCTCCCTCTCTGTCCCTCCATCTGTCTTTCCCTCTCTGTCTCTCCCTCTCTCTACTTCCATCTCTGCCTCTCTCTCTCTGTCCCTCCACTTGTCTACCCCACCACCCCCCACCACACCGTCACTCCATCTCTCTCCTTCTATCTCTGTCTCTCTCTCTCTCTCTCTCTCTGTCTCTCTCTCTATCCCACCATCTGTCTTTCCCTCCCTGTCACTCCCTATCTCTCCTTCCATCTCTGCCACTCTCCCTCTGTCCCGACATCTGTCTACCCCCCACCCCACTCCCCGTCACTCGATCTCTCTCCTTCGATCTCTGTCTCTGCCTCTCTCTATCCCTCCATCTTTCCTTCAGTCCCTGTCACTCCATCTCTCTCCCTGTCTCTCTCTCTCTCTCTCTCTGTCTCACTCTCTGCCCCTCCATGTGTCTTTCCCTCGCTGTCTCTCTCTCTCTTTCCATCTGTCTTTCCCTCCCTGTCACACCCTCTCTCTCCTTCCATCTCTGTCTCTCTCTCTGTCTCTCCAACTGCCTTTCCCTCTCTGTCTCTCCCTCTCTCTCCTTCTTTCACTGTTTCTCTCTCTCAATCCCTCCATCTGTCCTTCCCTCCCTGTCTCTCCATCTCTCTCCTTCTCTCTGTCTCTCACTCTGTCCCTCCATCTGTCCCCCCCCCCCCCCGTCACTCCATCTCTCTCCTTCTATCTCTGTCTTTCTCTCTCTGTCCCTCCATCTGTCTCCCCCCACCATCACTCCCTCTCTCTCCTTCTATCTCTGTTTCTCTCTCTCTATCCCTCCATCTGTCACTCCTCTCTCTCTCTGTCCCTCCATCTGTCCCCCCCCCCCCCCGTCACTCCATCTCTCTCCTTCTATCTCTGTCTTTCTCTCTCTGTCCCTCCATCTGTCTCCCCCCACCATCACTCCCTCTCTCTCCTTCTATCTCTGTTTCTCTCTCTCTATCCCTCCATCTGTCTTTCCCTCTCTGTCACTCCCTCTCTCTCCTTCTATCTCTGTCTCTCTCTCTCTGTCCCTCCATCTGACTTTCCCTCCCTGTCACTGCCTCTCTCTCCTTCCATCTCTGCCTCTCTCTCTCTCTGTCTCTCCATCTGTCTTTCCCTCTCTGTCTCTCCCTCTCTCTCCTTCTATCTCTGTCTCTCTCTCTCTGTCTTTCCATCTGACTTTCCCTCCCTGTCACTCCCTCTCTCTCCTTCCATCTCTGCCTCTCTCTCTCTCTGTCTTTCCAACTGCCTTTCCCTCTCTGTCTCCCAATCTCTCCTTCTATCTCAGCCTCTCTCTCTCTATCCCTCCATCTGTCCGTCCCTCCCTGTCACTCCCTCTCTCTCCTTCTATCTCTGTCTCTCTCTCTGTCCCTCCATCTGTCTTTCCCTCTCAGTTGCTCCCACTCTCTCATTCTCTCTCTGTCTCTCTCTCTGTTCCTCCATATGTCTTTCCATCTCTGTCACTCCCACTCTCCTTCTCTCTGTCTCTCCCTCTCCCTCCTTCTCTCTCTCTCTGTCCCTCCATCTGTCTTTCCATCTCTGTCTCTCCATCTCTCTCCTTCTATCTCTCTCTCTCTCTCTATCTCTCCATCTCTCTTTCCCTCCCAGTCACTCCCTCTCTCTCTTTCAATCTCTGTCTCTCCCTCTCTCTCCTTCTCTCACTGTCTCACTCTCTGTCCCTCCATCTGTCTTTCCATCTCTGTCTCTCCCACTCTCTCCTTCTCTCTCTGTCTCTGCCTCTCTCTGTCTCTCTCTCTCTCTGTCCCTCCATCTGTCTTTCCCTGTCTGTTTCTCCATCTCTCTCCTTCTATCTCTGTCCCTCTCTCTCTCTATCCCTCCATCTGTCCGTCCCTCCCTCTCTCTCCTTCTATCTCTGTCTCTCTCTCTGTCCCTCCATCTGTCTTTCCCTCTCAGTTGCTCCCACTCTCTCATTCTCTCTCTGTCTCTCTCTCTGTTCCTCCATATGTCTTTCCATCTCTGTCTCTCCCACTCTCTCCTTCTCTCTCTGTCTCTGCCTCTCTCTGTCTCTCTCTCTCTCTGTCCCTCCATCTGTCTTTCCATCTCTGTCTCTCCATCTCTCTCCTTCTATCTCTCTCTCTCTCTCTATCTCTCCATCTCTCTTTCCCTCCCAGTCACTCCCTCTCTCTCTTTCGATCTCTGTCTCTCCCTCTCTCTCCTTCTCTCACTGTCTCACTCTCTGTCCCTCCATCTGTCTTTCCATCTCTGTCTCTCCCACTCTCTCCTTCTCTCTCTGTCTCTGCCTCTCTCTGTCTCTCTCTCTCTCTGTCCCTCCATCTGTCTTTCCCTGTCTGTTTCTCCATCTCTCTCCTTCTATCTCTGTCCCTCTCTCTCACTCTCTCCATCTGTCTTTCCCTCCCAGTCACTCCCTCTCTCTCCTTCTATCTCTATCTCTCTCTCTCTCTTTCCCTCCATCTGTCCTTCCCTGCCTGTCACTCCATCTCTCTCCCTGTCTCTCTCTCTCTGTCCCTCCATTTGTCTTTCCCTCCCTGACACTCCCTCTCTCTCCTTCTCTCTCTTTCTCTCTCTGTCTTTCCATCTGTATTTCCCTCCCTGTCTCTCCCTCTCTCTCCTTCCAACTCTGCCATTCTCTCTCTGTCTCTCCCAATCTCACCTTCCCTCTCTGTCTCTCTCTCTCTGTCCCTCCATCTGTCTTTCCCTCTCTATCACTCCCTCTCTCTCCTTCTATCTCTGTCTCTCTCTCTGCTATCACTGACGCTGGGAGAGAGACAGAGAGACAGAGGGACGGAGGGTTAGATATGAAGGCATAGAGAGGGCTGCAGAGAGGGACAAACATGGAGAGAGAGAGAGAGATTGTTGAGGTGGATGAAAAGGATAATGTAAGATATATTAATTTGATGTAATCCTTCACTGCTGTGGACACAAACATATAAGAGATAGATATGGAGAGAAAAAAACATCGGGAGAGGGGGAAATGTCGATGATGTTGGGGCCCAGGCAGATACTTTTGATGATCCAGAAGAAATAGCCTCCATTTTAAACATCCAGCAAGCTATTCCACTGTGGGAGCCATCACACCCTCATGATATTGGCTGTGCAAATTTCTTGCTGGCATATTGGTTAATTTTTAAATCTGTGATTGACAGATTCTTGTTAACCAAAGGTATTAAGAGATAAGGGGCAAAGGCAGGATATATGGTGTAAAATAGATTACAGATCAGCCAAGATCTCATTTGATGCCGGAACAGGATTGTGGGGTTGAATTGCATCTTCCTCTTCCAGTATCCCCTGTGAAGTATCCTTCTATCTCTGTCAGTCACCCTGTCAGTCCATGTCTCTCTGTTTCTCTTTTTCTCTCTCTCTCTCTGTCTCTATCAGACAGTGTATAGTGAGATTCACTCTGTATCCACCCCATGATGTTCCTGCCCTGGGAGTGTGTGATGGGACAGTGTAGAGGGAAATTTACTCTGTGTCAAACCCAACATTGTGCTTGGCTTGGGAATATTTAATGGGACAGTGTAGCTGGAGATTTACTCTGTATCCCTGGAATTTTGAAGGCTCAGGTGTGATTTGATGATTGTTTTCAAGATAATAAGGGAAACTGATAGGGTGGACAGAGAGTAACAATTCCCACTGGCTGCAGAGTCTGGAACATGGGGGCATAGTCTAAAAATATAAACCTCGTCTAAAAACCTTTCAGGAGTGAAATGAAGAAACACTTCAACACACCAGGTGTGGTATCAGTTTGAAACTCTCTTCCACAATCAGCAATTGATGCTGAGACACTTGTTAATTTTTAAATCTGAGTTTGATAGATTTTTGTTAACCAAAGGTATTAAGGGACAAAGATAGGTACATGGAGTTAGATCACACATCAGCCATGAGCTCATTGAATGACAGAAGAGGGTTGAGGGGCTAAATGGCCTCCTCCTCTTCCTCTGTCTTACGACAAGTATCCTGCGATCACTCTCTGTGTCTTGGTCTCTGTCTCCCTCTTTGTCTCTCTTTCTGTCTGTCTGTCTGTCTCTCTCTCTCTCCTCTCATCTGTGGAAATCCACACACATCAGTCAGCCATTTTAGGTTCATTTTCAGTGGCCATTTTATGTTACCACAACACTAGGACATTTATCGCTGTCTATCCCAAACCATCTCTCTTTGTAATCTATTTGTGTTCTCTTCACAGCTTATTGTCCCACCTAACCTAGTATCTCTCTCCGTTGCTCCGTCTCACTCACACACTCTCCCCCATCTCTCTCCCCCCCCCATTTCTCTCTCCCCCCATTTCTCTCTCCCCCCACCCCCTGCAATCTATCATTAAGTGTCCTGTTATCACATCCTTTATTATAGATTCGAACATTTTCCCTTTGACTGATGCTAGACGAACAGGTCTTTAGTTCCCCATTTTCTCTCTCCTTCCTTTTGTAAATAGTGGGGTTACATTTGCTACCTTCTAATCTGCCTCTCTCACACTGCCTCTGTCCCTCGCTATCTGTCTTTCCCACCCCCTCTCTCTCTCGCTATCTCTCCCTCTCTGTCTTTTTCTCTCTCTCGCTCTATCGCTCCCTCTCTCTCTCTACCTCTGTCCATGTCTCCATTTGTGCCTCCCTCACACCATCTCTCCCTCTCTCTCTGTCTCTCTCTAGCTCTCTGTCTGCCTCTCTATGTCGGCCTCTCTGTGTCTCCTTCTCTCTCTGTGCCTCTCTCACTCTCTATCTGTCTCTCCCCCAGCTCTCTCTCTCTGTCTCTCCCTCTCTCTCTTTCTCAACCTCTGTCCATGTCTCCATTTGTGCCTCCCTCACACCATCGCTCCCTCTCTCTGTCTCTCTCTATCTCTCTCTCTCCCTCTCTCTCTCTCTCCCTTTCTCCCTCTCGCTGCCTCTGTCCACGTCTCAGTTTGTGTCTCCCCCACACCATCCCTCCCTCTCTCCCTCCCCTCTCTCCCTCCCTCTCTCTCTCCCTCTCTCTCTCTCTCTTTCTCGCTCTCTCCATCCCTCTCTGTCTCTGTCTCAGAGTTACAGCTCAGATGATTAACCTCTTTATCCATGTGTTAGGAACACGGGACTTTGTCTCTCTCCCATTGTCTAGGATGTTGCCAGGGGTTGTTGTCCTTGGAACAGAGAAGGCTGAGGGGAGATCTGATTGAAATGTACAAAATTTTGAGAGTCCTGGATGGAGTGGAGGTGAAGGGCAGAGAACCATAGCAGAAAGGTCAGTGACGAGGGGGCATAGATTTAAAGTGACTGGTCGATAAATTAGAGGGGAGTTGAGGAAAATCTTTTTCACCCAGAGGGTCGCGATGGTCTGGAACTCACTGACTGAAAGGGTAGTTGAGGCAGGGACCCTCAACTCATTCAGAAGGAGTCTGGATAGGCACCTCAAGTGCGGTAAGCTGCAGAGCTCGGACCAAATGCTGGAAGGTGGGATTAGAATAGGTTGATCGTTTTTCGGCTGGCACAGAGAGGATGGGCCAAGTGGCCGCTTTCTGTGCCTTAAAATTTCTATGTTGCCCTCGCCAACTCTATTTTTCCCTCTGTTACTCTCTGAATCTCAGTCTCTCCCTCTCTGTTACCCTCTGAATCCCAGTCTCTCCCTCTCTGTTACTCTCTGAATTCCAGTCTCCCTCTCTGTTACCCTCTGAATCCCAGTCTCTCCCTCTCTGTTACTCTCTGAATTCCAATCTCTCCCTCTCTGTTACCCTCTGAATCCCAGTCTCTCCCTCTCTGTTACTCTCTGAATTCCAATCTCTCCCTCTCTGTTACCCTCTGAATTCCAGTCTCTTGCTCTCTGTTACCCTCTGCATTCCACTCTCTCCCTCTCGGTTACCCTCTGAATCCCAGTCTCTCCCTCTCTGTTACCCTCTGAATCCCAGACTCTCCCTCTCTGTTACCCTCTGAATCCCAGTCTCTCCCTCTCTGTTATCCTCTGAATCCCAGTCTCTCCCTCTCTGTTACCCTCTGAATCCCAGTCTCTCCCTCTCTGTTACCCTCTGAATCCCAGTCTCTCCCTCTCTGTTACCCTGTGAATCCCAGACTCTCCCTCTCTGTTACCGTCTGAATCCCAGTCTCTCCCTCTCTGCTTCCCTCTGAATCCCAGACTCTCCCTCTCTGTTACCATCTGAATCCCAGTCTCTCCCTCTATGTTTCCCTCTGAATCCCAGACTCTCCCTCTCTTTTACCCTGTGAATCCCAGACTCTCCCTCTCTCTTACCCTCTGAATCCCAGTCTCTCCCTCTCTCTTACCCTCTGAATCCCAGACTCTCCCTCTCTGTTACCATCTGAATCCCAGTCTCTCCCTCTCTGTTACCCTCTGAATCCCAGTCTCTCCCTCTCTGTTACCCTGTGAATACCAGACTCTCCCTCTCTCTTACCCTCTGAGTCCCAGTCTCTCCCTCTCCGTTACCCTCTGAATCCCAGTCTCTCCCTCTCTGTTACCCTCTGAATCCCAGTCTCTCCCTCTCTCTTACCCTCTGAGTCCCAGTCTCTCCCTCTCCGTTACCATCTGAATCCCAGTCTCTCCCTCTCTCTTACCCTCTGAGTCCCAGACTCTCCCTCTCCGTTACCCTCTGAATCCCAGTCTCTCCCTCTCCGTTACCCTCTGAATACCAGTCTCTCCCTCTCCGTTACCCTCTGGGGTCTGTCCCGGGGTGGGGTTAGTATTTAGATGGGGGTCTGTCCCGGAAAGGGTATTTAGATGGGGGTCTGTCCCCGGGGTTAGTATTTAGATGGGGGTCTGTCCCGGAAAGGGTATTTAGATGGGGGTCTGTCCCCGGGGTTAGTATTTAGATGGGGGTCTGTCCCGGAAAGGGTATTTAGATGGGGGTCTGTCCCGGGGTGGGGTTAGTATTTAGATGGGGGTCTGTCCCCGGGGTTAGTATTTAGATGGGGGTCTGTCCCGGAAAGGGTATTTAGATGGGGGTCTGTCCCCGGGGTTAGTATTTAGATGGGGGTCTGTCCCCGGGGTTAGTATTTAGATGGGGGTCTGTCCCGGGGTGGGGTTAGTATTTAGATGGGCGTCTGTCCCCGGGGTTAGTATTTAGATGGGGGTCTGTCCTGGGGAGGTATTTACATGACGGTCTGTCCCCGGAGTTAGTATTTAGATGGGGGTCTGTCCCGGGGTGGTATTTAGATGGGGGTCTGTCCCCGGAGTTAGTATTTAGATGGGGGTCTGTTCCTGTCAGGTATTTGTCACAGGGGTATTATAAGGGTATAATTAGATGGGGGTCTGTCCCCGGGTGGGGTATTTAGATGGGGGTCTGTTCCCGGGCATGTATTTAGATGGGGGGGGTCTGTTCCCGTGATTAGTATTTAGATGGGGGTCTGTCCCCGTATGGGGTATCTAGACGGGAGTCTGTCCCCGGGGATGTATTTAGATGGGGGTCTGTCCCGGGGGGTGTATTTAGATGGGGGTCTGTCCCCAGGGTTAGTATTTAGATGGGGGTCTGTCCCGGGGGGTGTATTTAGATGGGGGTCTGTCCCCAGGGTTAGTATTTAGATGGGGGTCTGTCCCGGGGGGTGTATTTAGATGAGGGTCTGTCCCCGTATGGGGTATCTAGATGGGAGTCTGTCCCCGGGGATGTATTTAGATGGGGGTCTGTCCCCGGGGATGTATTTAGATGGGGGTCTGTCCCGGGGGGTGTATTTAGATGGGGGTCTGTCCCGGGGGGTGTATTTAGATGGGGGTCTGTCCCCAGGGTTAGTATTTAGATGGGGGTCTGTCCCCGTATGGGGTATCTAGATGGGGGTCTGTCCCTGGGGTTAGTATTTAGATGGGGGTCTGTCCCCGGGGTTAGTATTTAGACGGGGGTCTGTCCCCGGGGATGTATTTAGATGGGGGTCTGTCCCCGGGGATGTATTTAGATGGGGGTCTGTCCCCGGGGATGTATTTAGATGGGGGTCTGTCCCCGGGGTTAGTATTTAGACGGGGGTCTGTTCCCGGGGGTGTATTTAGATGGGGGTCTGTCCACGGGGATGTATTTAGATGGGAGTCTGTCCCCGGGGATGTATTTAGATGGGGGTCTGTCCCCGGGGATGTATTTAGATGGGGGTCTGTCCCTGGGGTTAGTATTTAGATGGGGGTCTGTCCCTGGGGTTAGTATTTAGATGGGGGTCTGTCCACGGGGATGTATTTAGATGGGAGTCTGTCCCCGGGGATGTATTTAGATGGGGGTCTGTCCCTGGGGTTAGTATTTAGATGGGGGTCTGTCCCTGGGGTTAGTATTTAGATGGGGATTGCGGGGGGGGATATAATTGCGGGGGGGATATAATTGCGGGGGGGATATAATTGCGGGGGGAATAATTGCGGGGGGAATAATTGCGGGGGGGGAATAATTGCGGGGGGAATAATTGCGGGGGGAATAATTGCGGGGGGGATAATTGCGGGGGGGATAATTGCGGGGGGGATAATTGCGGGGGGGATATAATTGCGGGGGGAATAATTGCGGGGGGAATAATTGTGGGGGGGATATAATTGCGGGGGGGATATAATTGCGGGGGGAATAATTGCGGGGGGGATAAATTGCGGGGGGGGAATAATTGCGGGGGGGGGAATAATTGCGGGGGGGAATAATTGCGGGGGGGAATAATTGCGGGGGGGAATAATTGCGGGGGGGAATAATTGCGGGGGGGGATTAATTGCGGGGGGGGATTAATTGCGGGGGGGGATTAATTGCGGGGGGGATATAATTGCGGGGGGAATAATTGCGGGGGGGGAATAATTGCGGGGGGGGAATAATTGCGGGGGGGATATAATTGCGGGGGGGATATAATTGCGGGGGGAATAATTGCGGGGGGAATAATTGCGGGGGGGGGAATAATTGCGGGGGGGGAATAATTGCGGGGGGGGAATAATTGCGGGGGGGATATAATTGCGGGGGGGATATAATTGCGGGGGGGGAATAATTGCGGGGGGGGAATAATTGCGGGGGGGAATAATTGCGGGGGGGGATAATTGCGGGGGGGGATAATTGCGGGGGGGGGATAATTGCGGGGGGGGGATAATTGCGGGGGGAATAATTGCGGGGGGGGATAATTGCGGGGGGAATAATTGCGGGGGGAATAAATGCCAAATTGTGGGGGGAATAATTGCGGGGGGGAATAAATGCCGGGGGGGGGGAAATAATTGCGGGGGGTGGAAATAATTGCGGGGGGAATAATTGCGGGGGGGGGAATAATTGCGGGGGGAATAATTGCGGGGGGGGAATAATTGCGGGGGGGATATAATTGCGGGGGGGATATAATTGCGGGGGGGGGATAATTGCGGGGGGAATAATTGCGGGGGGGGAATAATTGCGGGGGGGATATAATTGCGGGGGGGATATAATTGCGGGGGGGGGATAATTGCGGGGGGAATAATTGCGGGGGGGGATAATTGCGGGGGGAATAATTGCGGGGGGAATAAATGCCAAATTGTGGGGGGAATAATTGCGGGGGGAATAAATGCCAAATTGTGGGGGGAATAATTGCGGGGGGAATAATTGCGGGGGGGAATAAATGCCGGGGGGGGGGAAATAATTGCGGGGGGTGGAAATAATTGCGGGGGGAATAATTGCGGGGGGGGGAATAATTGCGGGGGGAATAATTGCGGGGGGGGAATAATTGCGGGGGGGATATAATTGCGGGGGGGATATAATTGCGGGGGGGGGATAATTGCGGGGGGAATAATTGCGGGGGGGGGAATAATTGCGGGGGGGATATAATTGCGGGGGGGATATAATTGCGGGGGGGGGATAATTGCGGGGGGAATAATTGCGGGGGGGGATAATTGCGGGGGGAATAATTGCGGGGGGAATAAATGCCAAATTGTGGGGGGAATAATTGCGGGGGGAATAAATGCCAAATTGTGGGGGGAATAATTGCGGGGGGAATAATTGCGGGGGGGGATAATTGCGGGGGGAATAATTGCGGGGGGAATAAATGCCAAATTGTGGGGGGAATAATTGCGGGGGGGGAATAAATGCCGGGGGGGGGAAATAATTGCGGGGGGGGGAAATAATTGCGGGGGGGGGAAATAATTGCGGGGGGGGGATAATTGCGGGGGGAATAAATGCCAAATTGTGGGGGGAATAATTGCGGGGGGGGAATAAATGCCGGGGGGGGGAAATAATTGCGGGGGGGGGAAATAATTGCGGGGGGTGGAAATAATTGCGGGGGGTGGAAATAATTGCGGGGGGGGGAGGAAATAATTGCGGGGGGGGGAGGAAATAATTGCGGGGGGGGGAGGAAATAATTGCGGGGGGGGAATATTGCCAGGGGGGGGGATATTGCGGGGGGGGGGGGAATTTGGAAAAAGCACGAGAGAAAAGATAGAATGGGCGAGAAAGAAGGAGCGAACAGATAGAGAAAGAAAGAGACAAAGAAGGGATAGAAAAAGAATGAGAGAAAAGATAGTCAGAAGATAGAGTCAGAAATAAAGAAAAGACAGAAGGTCAGAAATGGAGAAAAGACAAAGTCAGAAAAAGACAAAGAGTCAGAAATAGAGAAAAGACAAAGTCAGAAAAAGACAGAAGGTCAGAAATAGAGAAAAGACAAAGTCAGAAAAAGACAGAAAGTCAGAAATAGAGAAAAGACAAAGTCAGAAAAAGACAGAAAGTCAGAAATGGAGAAAAGACAAAGAGTCAGAAATAGAGAAAAGACAAAGTCAGAAAAAGACAGAAGGTCAGAAATGGAGAAAAGACAAAGTCAGAAAAAGACAGAGAGAAAAGACAAAGTCAGAAAAAGACAGAAGGTCAGAAATGGAGAAAAGACAAAGTCAGAAAAAGACAAAGAGTCAGAAATAGAGAAAAGACAAAGTCAGAAAAAGACAGAAAGTCAGAAATAGAGAAAAGACAAAGTCAGAAAAAGACAGAAGGTCAGAAATGGAGAAAAGACAAAGAGTCAGAAATAGAGAAAAGACAAAGTCAGAAAAAGACAGAGAGAAAAGACAAAGTCAGAAAAAGACAGAGGGTCAGAAATGGAGAAAAGACAAAGTCAGAAAAAGACAAAGAGTCAGAAATGGAGAAAAGACAGAGTCAGAAAAAGACAGAAGGTCAGAAATGGAGAAAAGACAAAGTCAGAAAAAGACAGAGAGAAAAGACAAAGTCAGAAAAAGACAGAGGGTCAGAAATGGAGAAAAGACAAAGTCAGAAAAAGACAAAGAGTCAGAAATGGAGAAAAGACAGAGTCAGAAAAAGACAGAAGGTCAGAAATGGAGAAAAGACAAAGTCAGAAAAAGACAAAGAGTCAGAAATAGAGAAAAGACAAAGTCAGAAAAAGACAGAAAGTCAGAAATAGAGAAAAGACAAAGTCAGAAAAAGACAGAAGGTCAGAAATGGAGAAAAGACAAAGTCAGAAAAAGACAGAAAGTCAGAAATAGAGAAAAGACAAAGTCAGAAAAAGACAGAGAGTCAGAAATAGAGAAAAGACAGAGAGTCAGAAATAGAGAAAGGACAGAGAGTCAGAAATAGAGAAAAGACAGAGAGTCAGAAATAGAGAAAGGACAGAGAGTCAGAAATAGAGAAAAGACAGAGAGTCAGAAATAGAGAAAAGACAGAGAGTCAGAAATACAGAAAAGACAGAGAGTCAGAAATACAGAAAAGACAGAGAGTCAGAAATACAGAAAAGACAAAGTCAGAAATTGCGGTGGGGGGGGGTTGGATAAAACACAAGAGAAAAGAGAGAATGAGCGAGAAAGAAGGAGCGAAAAGATAGAGAAATAAAGAGAGAAGGAAGGAGAGAAAAGATAGAATAAGAAAGAGACAAAGAAGGGAGAGAAAAAGAATGAGAGAAAAGATAGAAACAGAAGTCAGAAATAGAGAAAAGACAAACTTAGAGAAATAGAGAAAAGACAGAAAGTCAGAAATACAGAAAAGACAGACGGTCAGAAATAGAGATAAGAGAGTCAGAAATGGAGAAAAGACAGAAAGTCAGAAATACAGAAAAGACAGAAGGTCAGAAATAGAGATAAGAGAGTCAGAAATGGAGAAAAGACAGAAAGTCAGAAATAGAGAAAAGACAGAAAGTCAGAAATAGAGAAAAGACAGAGAGTCAGAAATAGAGAAAAGACAGAGAGTCAGAAATAGAGAAAAGACAGAGAGTCAGAAATAGAGAAAGGACAGAGAGTCAGAAAAAGACAGAAATAGAGAAAAGACAGAAAGTCAGATATAGAGAAAAGACAAAGTCAGAAATACAGTAGAAAGAAAGTCAGAGGAATAGAGAAAAGGCCGAAAGAGACACAGAAAAAGAGGAGGGAAAAAAGTGGAGGGAAAGAACTGTGACACAAAGAAATTGCAGGCAGCAAAGAGACAGAGAGAAAGCCAGTGAGAAAGGCACACAGAGTATCACAAAGAGATTGAGAGAGAGAAGGACAGAGAATCACAGAGAGATTGAGAGAGAGAAGGACAGAGAATCACAGAGAGATTGAGAGAGAGAAGGACAGAGAATCACAGAGAGATTGAGAGAGAGGACAAAGAAATCCATTGAAACAGAAAGACACACAATCATTCAGAGAGAAACAGAGAGAGAGAGAAACACAAAGTGAGAGGGAGAGATGGAGGAACACAGAGGGAGAGAGAGAACCAGAGAGAGGAAAAAAAACAGAGCGAGAGAGAGAAAAAAAACAGAGAGGGAGAGAAACACAGAGCGAGAATCAAGAGAGACAGAAACACAGAGAGAGAGAAACAGACAGAGAGAGTAACAGAGAGAGATTGAGAGAGAGAGATTGAGGAACATAGAGAGAGAAATAGACACAGAGAGATTGAAAAAGAGATTGAAAGAGAGAGATTGAGGCAAAAGGAGAGAGAAAGGCAGAGAGGGACAATAAAGATGTGATACTCACCATCCCACACGGTCTGCGCTCCATCATTGGACTCTAACACCTCCCCTCCATCAGCTCCTCCATGGGGAAAAGATCCTGGAGAGGGAGATTGGGGTGGGAATTGGAAACAAGGGTCAGGACTGGGACAGAGAGAGCAGGGGATTCAGACTGGACTCTCTCTCTCACACACACACTGTAAGCAGCTTGCAATTCACCTGGACACAGAGACTGAGATACAGAAACTCACCTGAACAAACCAGCCACATGGAAAGAAAGAATGGAGGCTGATGTTGTCCTAATATATCCCAGAACCTGTCACTCAAAACAGACAGTCCACCCCAAATACAGCTCATCCAACCAGCTCTCAGCTTCCTTCATCTGGACACTGCCTCCCAGGTATGGGACAGTCCAAGGTGAGTCTCTGTGTAAACAGGGAATGGGGGAGAGAGGGATATTCCAGCCATATCCCAAATGGACCATTCCACACAGAAACCTGTCTGTCTGTCTCTCTCTCCCTCCCCAAAAACATCATCAACAGAGCAGAAAAACTGCTGTCATTTAAAACCTGGAGGGGCTGGTTTGGATAATGGCCTTTTAACACTAATTGTATTAAATGTCTTCCACTATTCACCTCCAGTTAACAGTTCATAAAATGACTGAAAATGTCTCACTGCAGTTACCTTGAAATTCTGGCACTCAGTTTTTGCTGGAGAGGCCTGTTTGACTGTAGTATAAACAGGCAGTTTTTATTCAGATTGTCAATTCCACTGTGTTTCAAACTAAACTCGAGCCCGGTTAATGATGCAGCCAAGAGAACTTTAACAACTGGTGACATTTCACACAATTCTCACCCATATTTACAGTTATATTTCTCAATGATACTTTGCACATTCTTTGCTGCTGCTGTATTTATGCATTAGGCTGTAATCAATTAAAAATACCTTCTTAATATTTACCAGTTTAATGTTACAAGGGTTTACAAAGCTGGGAAATGGACATTTAACACAAATTGTATGAAAGATCTTCCACTTGTCACCTCCAGTTTATATAAAGCTCAGTGAGAACGACCTCCACATTCTGACAAAGAGTTTTTTTGCTGCTGTAATAAAGTGTCACTTGTTTCCATTTGCTTCCTGACTGTTTCTTTCCTCTGCTCTCCTGGGGGATTCAGAGGGATCAATGTTCATTGCTTGTCCACATTCAGGAGGTTTCAGCTCCTCTGCGGTTGCTGTCCTGGAGAAATTAATTGTATTCAAAATCTTTCCCTCAGTTTGGAGACGTGAGAAGAGACTGTTTACACGAGCAGAGGGGAGAAACAATTAGGCAGGGAGTTATTCTGGTCTGAAATACACGGACAGGTTTCTGAAAGCAGATTCAAAATTAACTTTCAAAAGACAATCGGATCAAAACTTCAATTACTCTGAGTTATATTACAGAAGATTCCAGCATAGAAAGAGAAGTGAGAGAGAGAGATGTCATAACGTTAGTGATGAAGAACTCAACACAACTTATTTAGAGAGTTTTTATTTGTAAATGATTGTTTGAGTTTAATTTGATGCTGTTGTTTTATTTATAAATTATCTTTCATCACTAACAATACTTTTCCAAACAGGAACCAGTTTAATGTTACAAGTGTTCACATAGTAGGAAGATAGCCATTTAACACAAATTGAATTGAAATTATTTCATTCAGCATCTCAAGTTTACAGAAAGTAAACTCCTCAAACTTTTGGAAACTTTCAAACTCTCAGGAACACAGAATCTCCCATCAGCAATGGCTCAGCATCTCCATCTGCTGGTGTCCCTCTCTCACTGCAGTTACTGTACCACACTCACCATCTCCATCTGCTGGTGTCCCTCTCTCACTGCAGTTACTGTCCCCCGCTCACCATCTCCATCTGCTGGTGTCCCTCTCTCACTGCAGTTACTGTACCACACTCACCATCTCCATCTGCTGGTGTCCCTCTCTCACTGCAGTTACTGTCCCCCTCTCACCATCTCCATCTGCTGGTGTCCCTGTCTCACTGCAGTTACTGTCTCCCCGCTCACCATCTCCATCTGCTGGTGTCCCTGTCTCACTGCAGTTACTGTCCCCCTCTCACCATCTCCATCTGCTGGTGTCCCTGTCTCACTGCAGTTACTGTCCCCCTCTCACCATCTCCATCTGCTGGTGTCCCTGTCTCACTGCAGTTACTGTCTCCCCTCTCACCATCTCCATCTGCTGGTGTCCCTCTCTCACTGCAGTTACTGTCCCCCTCTCACCATCTCCATCTGCTGGTGTCCCTGTCTCACTGCAGTTACTGTCTCCCCTCTCACCATCTCCATCTGCTGGTGTCCCTGTCTCACTACAGTTATTGTCCCCCCGCTCACCATCTCCATCTGCTGGTGTCCCTGTCTCACTGCAGTTACTGTCCCCCTCTCACCATCTCCATCTGCTGGTGTCCCTGTCTCACTGCAGTTACTGTCTCCCCTCTCACCATCTCCATCTGCTGGCATCCCTCTCTCACTGCAGTTACTGTCCCCCTCTCACCATCTCCATCTGCTGGTGTCCCTGTCTCACTGCAGTTATTGTACCCTCTCTCACCATCTCCATCTGCTGGTGTCCCTGTCTCACTGCAGTTACTGTCCCCCTCTCACCATCTCCATCTGCTGGTGTCCCTGTCTCACTGCAGTTACTGTCTCCCCTCTCACCATCTCCATCTGCTGGTGTCCCTGTCTCACTACAGTTACTGTCCCCCCTCTCACCATCTCCATCTGCTGGTGTCTGGTTGTGCACCCAATTAAATGACTGTTTGACATGGCGAGACTTTCTTTACTGTGAACGTGTGCTGATGTCTCTCTCTCTCTCTCTCTCACACACACACACTATCTGCCTCTCTCTCTACCCACAAATATCCCGGACTTTCCCTCTCTCTCTGACGGACACTCTGTCTCTCATTCATTTTTCACACTTTCTGTACACCCTGTGTCTGCTCTTTTCCTCTAATTTTTCATTTTCCTTCCCACTCTCTCTCGCCATCTCTCTCTCTCTCTCTTCTGCTCTGTTACTCTCTCCTCACCTTTATCTTTCCATTTATCGGTTTCCTCACTCTCAAACTCTACCTCTCCCTCACTCTCCACCTTCCTTTCTCTTGGATCTCTCTTCACATCTCTCCATCACTCTGTCTCCATCTCTGTCCAATTGAGGAGATTCTCCCTCCATTTCTCACCATCTCTTGCTCTCTCACTCTCTCCCTCTCACCTATTTTCTCTCAGTCTCTCCATCACTCTCTCTCCATCTCTGTCCAATTGAGGAGATTCTCCCTCCATTTCTCACCATCTCTTGCTCTCTCACTCTCTCCCTCTCACCTATTTTCTCTCAGTCTCTCCATCTCTCTATCACTCTCTCTCCATCTCTGTCCAATTGAGGAGATTCTCCCTCCATTTCTCTTGCTCTCTCACTCTCTCCCTCTCACCTATTTTCTCAGTCTCTCCATCACTCTCTCTCCATCTCTGTCCAATTGAGGAGATTCTCCCTCCATTTCTCACCATCTCTTGCTCTCTCACTCTCTCCCTCTCACCTATTTTCTCTCAGTCTCTCCATCTCTCTATCACTCTCTCTCCATCTCTGTCCAATTGAGGAGATTCTCCCTCCATTTCTCTTGCTCTCTCACTCTCTCCCTCTCACCTATTTTCTCAGTCTCTCCATCACTCTCTCTCCATCTCTGTCCAATTGAGGAGATTCTCCCTCCATTTCTCTTGCTCTCTCACTCTCTCCCTCTCACCTATTTTCTCAGTCTCTCCATCACTCTCTCTCCATCTCTGTCCAATTGAGGAGATTCTCCCTCCATTTCTCTCCATCTCTTGCTCTCTCACTCTCTCCCTCTCACCTATTTTCTCTCGGTCTCTCCATCTCTCTATCACTCTCTCTCCATCTCTGTCCAAATGAGGAGATTCTCCCTCCATTTCTCACCATCTCTTGCTCTCTCACCCTCTCCCTCTCACCTATTTTCTCTCAGTCTCTCCATCTCTCTATGATTCTTTCAAGCTCAGTTCTTCCTCTCTCTCTCTCCCCATCACTCTCTCTTTTCTATTTCCCTCTCTATTACTTGCTCTCCAACTGTCTTCCTCTTTCTGTCCATGTTGGGTCCCTTTAAGAGTTTGGGACAGTTCTGGTGGTGCAGGGTCCCTTTAAGAGTCTGGTGCTGACTCCCCCTCCCCCACCCCAGGGGCGGGGTTACAAGTCGCCCAAAGCGCGGCTGCGCGGAGGCAAGAGGGAGCTTTTGACCCCTTGACCTCCAGACACGTGGGGCGAGGCAGCCAATGAGACCTCACTGACGCCCTGGCGGGAGGGAGGTGTCATCAGCCGCCATGTTTGCGTGACGTCACCCGCCGGCCGCTTATTTCCGCAAACAGCAGCTGAAAGGAAAAGGAGAAGCGGCTTCAGCTGTCGATCTCAATGGAGGAAAGTTGAACGTCTGAGCCGGGGGACAATATAAAAAAGCAGCGGTTGACGCTCTTGTGGGGATGCGCATGTGCGGAGCATCCTCCCAGAGTGCAGCGCGGCCTGTACCGCAGATAGGGGCCGTTCCCACCCGCGGGGCATTGTGGGAGCTGCAGGACGCCATTGCCCCCTCATTAACTCAGTCAAAATTAACTCATTCCCTCTCAGCTCTCTCTCCCTCCTTTTCATATTGCAGGCTGAAATGGGGCTTTGTTGGCATCCATTACACCATCCCGGGTGTGATCAGATACTCTGTCCCTTCGTAAACGATTTCCCGTCCCTCCATCAGCTTGTGATTGTTATTGGCTTTTCTCCTTCTGAAATGGTTGCTGAATTTGTTGGTCTTTTTCTCCTCGCTTCATAACCAACCCTCTCTCCCTCTGTCTCTCTCCTCGTGTCAGAGATAGCAGGAGGGAGAGATAGAGAGAGGAAGACAGAGAAAGACACAGAGAACAACCCCAGCTTCTCCAATCTATCCACGCAACTCAAGTCCCTCATCCTGGAACCTTGCTCGTGAATCTTTTCTGCATCCTCTCTTATGCCTCCACATCCTACCTAAAGCACGGTGTCCAGAATTGGACACAATACTAGATGAGGATGAAGCAGTGTTTTATAAAGCTTCATCATAACCTCCTTGCTTTTATACTCTAAGCCTCTATTTACAAAGCCTAGGATCCCATACGCCTTTTAACCACTTTCTCAACTAGCTCTGCCACCATCAATTTGTGCACAGACATCCCCAGGTCTCTCTGTTCCTGCAGACACTTCCTTCTGTTCTTAAGTTCCCATGACAGAGAGGGACATAAGGACAGGGAGGTCTAGAAATAATGAAGGGGAGAGAGAGCAAACAAACAGGAAACACATATGGGAACACCACCACCTGCAAGTTTCCCTTCCAGTCTCACACCATCCTGACTTGGAACTATATCACCATTCCTTCACTGTCACTAGGTCAAAATCCTGGATCTCACTTCCTAACAGCACTGTGGGTGTACCTACCCCACATGGACTGTAGCGGTTCAAGAAGCTTCAACGGCAATTGGTGATGGGCAATAAAATGCTGGCATAGCCAGTAATGCACACATCCAACAAATGAATGAAAAATAATAACAATTTGGCACCAAGTCACTAAAGGAGATATTGAACTGGACACAGGAACACAAGAAGTAGGAGCAGGAGTAGGCCATTCAGCCCCTCGAGCCTGCCCTGCCATTCAATAAGATCATGACTGATCTGTCCCAACACTCAACTCCTCTTTCAGGCCTGCTCTGCAGAACCCTCGACTCCCTGAGAGGGTTGAGAACAAATATTTTCCCACAAAGACAAACAGGGTGAGACTCCCAAATCTAGAGCCCCTTAGATAGCAAGAATCAAACCAGGTAGAATAAGGCACAAAAGGGAAGCTTATGTCAGATACTGAGAGCTCAATCCCACAGAAAGCTGAGAGGAGTGTAGAAACTACAAGGGTGAAATTAAAAATCAAATTGGGAGAGCAAAGAAATGGCCGGAAAATAATATTACCAAGTAAAATCAAGGAAAGCACAAAGATGTTTTATAAATACATGAAGAGCAAGAGGAGAACTAAGGATAGAGTATTAGGGACCAAAAAGGGAATGTGTGTGTGGAGGTGGGAGATGTGGGCACGATTCTTAATGAATACTTTGTATCCGTCTTTATAAAAGAGGGGGAACTATGCAGACATTGTAGTTAAAGAGGAGGAGTGTGAAATATTGGATGGGATAAACAGGGTGCGAGGGAAATATTAAGGTGTTTAGCATCTTTGAAAGTGAAGAAATGGTCAGGCCTGGATGCATTGGAATCAGTTCAGAGAAGGTTCACTCGGCTGATTCCTGGGATGAAGGGGTTATCTTATGAGGAATAGTTGAACAGGTTGGGCCTATACTCATTGGAGTTTAGAAGAATGAGAGGTGATCTTATTGAAACATACAAGATTCTGAGGGGACTTGACAGGGCGGATGTTGGGAGGATGTTTCCCTTGTGGAGGAGTCTTGAACTAGGGGGCACCGTTTAAAAATAAAGGGTCTGCCATTTAAGACTGAGCTAAGGAAGACTTCTTTCTCCCAGAGGTTGGTTCGGCTTTGGAATTCTCTTCCCCAGAGAGCAGTGGAGGTTGGGTCAATGAATTTACAAGGGAGTCAAGGGTTATGGGGGGCAGGCAGGAAAATGGAGTTAAAGTCACTATCAGATCAATCATGATCATATTGACTGACAGAACAGGCTCAAGAGGCTGAATGGCCTACTCCTGCTCCTATTTCTTCGGATCTAGTGTATAAATTGGAGGGTTTGCTCTCCACTTTTTAAACCATTTTTATAGCAGAGACAGGTCCATGTGTAATATAAACAGAGACAGGGTCTAGTGCAGACCTAACTAGTGCATTGATAACTGAGACTAGTGTAAAAGGTATCAAGGATACAGAATTCTAAATATACATTCAGGGGAAGTTTTTTAGGCCAGTACGTAGCAAGGTCAACAAGAGATGGGTCAGTTTGACACTTAGTTTTAGGGAATGAAGCTGGGCCGGTGGAAGGCGATTTAGAAAAGGTGGACTGGAAAACGCTACTTGAAGGTAAATCAGTGTCAGAGCAGTGAGATTGAATCATTTCATCCTGGAGGATTTATTATTCCAGAGTTATTTTTTATTTTCAGAGAAATTCAAATTCACAAGAGCCCAATGTGGGATTTGAACTCCGACTTTTTCAGTCATTAGCTCAGGCTTTCAGATTCCAAACTGTAAAAGACATTCACCTTCCTCCTGTTGTGACCTGACTGTCTCAGCTTTTGTGTATTGTCCCCAATCTTGTTCTTTCATGTGTCTGAAGACTTTGATGTTATTCAGACATTGGTAAACCACTTCATTCTCTCAGGTCATCGGCTTAAATATCTTCAGGGACACAATCCACAATCTAATTCACACCCTATTCAAGCAACCAAAATCTTCAACTCCATTCAGACACCCCGATATCCTGTCCTTGCACAGATAACTGACAGTTCCACAATGCAGAAATGTCTGAATGAGAAACCAGATTTACCTGACACAATCCAAGCTCCAAATTGAATCATTAAGATATCGAAAATACCACAGAAATGTGACTTGTTCCTTGTAACAGTGAGACTGAAACATTTCAGGGTACTATTCAACCAAGAAGGATTCCGAGAAAAGTCAGGATCAGGATTGAAAGAGAAAGAGAGAGAGTAAAAAGCGGGGAGTGAGAGAGGGGGTAGAGAGAGAGAGAGAGAGGGAGAGACACGGTCAGCTCCTGGATGGGGAAGGATTCTCTGTTCCTTCACCCATTTTAACATTGTACCATTTAGTTTAGACAGAGAGACATAGACTGACAGGGTGACTGACAGAGAAAGAAGGACATTTAACATCGGATATTGGATGTAATTTAACCCCACAACCCTGTTCCGGCATTCAATGAGATCAGGGCTGATCTGTGATCTATCTTGCACCATATATCCTGCCTTTGCCCCTTATCTCTTACTATCTTTGCTGAACAAGAATCTATCAATCACAGGTTTAAAAATTAACCAATAATCCAGCATGAAATTTCCACAAACAATATCATGAGGGTGTGATGGCTCCTACAGTGGAATAGCTCACTGGATGTTTAAAATGGAGGCTATTTCCTCTGGATCATCAAAAGTATCTGCCTGGGCCCCAACATCATCGACATTTCCCCCTCTCCCGACGTTTTTTTTCTCTCCATATCTATCTCTTATATGTTTGTGTCCACAGCAGTGAAGGATTACATCAAATTAATATATCTTACATTATCCTTTTCATCCACCTCAACAATCTCTCTCTCTCTCCAACTTTGTCCCTCTCTACAGCACTCTCTCTGCCTTCATATCTAACCCTCTCTCCCTCTGTCTCTCTCCTAATGTCAGAGATAGCAGGAGGGAGAGACAGAGAGAGAATGTTGAAGGAACTGTACTCTGTTCCTAAGCTGTGCTGAACCTGCTCTGGGAGTGTTTGATGGGCTACATTAATCGGCCGTGTACAGTCCTGTATCAGGCTGTGAAGAAACACAGCTTGTTCAGTGTACAACGGGTCAAAGGGAACGATTCACTCCTGTCTGCTACTGGGAAGAGAGACTGACCTTAACATCAAGGCAGCGTTTGACCGAGTGTGACATCGAGGAACCCGAGTAAAACTGAAGTCAGTGGGAATCGGGGGAAATCTCTCCACTGGTTGGAATCATACCGAGCACAAAGGAAGATGGTTGTGGTTGTTGGAGGTCAATCATCTCAGTCCCAGGACATCACTGCAGGAGTTTATCAGGGTCGTGTCCTCAGCCCAGCCATCTTCAGCTGAGATCCCAGCAGAAAGTGCTTTAAATACTGAGCAAGTCAAGCAGCATCTGTGGAGAGAGAAACAGAGTTAGTGATTCAGCTCGATGCTTTCCAGATTTCCAGCATTCACAGTATTTTGCCTCAGATAATGAAGCAATCCAGAGCCACAGACCCAGACAACATTCAGGTTTGGGCCGACCAGTGGCAAGTAACATTCACGTCACACAAGTGCCAGGCAATGACCATCTGCAACAAGAGAGAATCCAACCAACTCCCCTTGGCATTCAAAGCATTATCCCATCACTGAATCCCCCAGCGTCAACATCCTGGGGAAACATTGACATCAGGCTTAACTGAACGAAACACATCAATAGTTTCTTCACCCAGTGGCTGGTGGGTGTCTGGAACTCACTGCATGAAAGGATGGTAGAGGCAGAAACCCTCATCACATTTAAAACAATCTCTTGGATATTCACTTCTCCATGTTTAAAATGGGTAAGGAATAACTCTCCTCGTCTACACTGCCTCATCGCACACTCTCAGAGAAGGTACAGCATATCTTCGATACAGAGTAAAGCTCCGTTTAAACATTCCCTGGAGTGTCGGATTAACCCGGCTGTGCCCGGCTCAGCCTCAAGACTCACCTGCCTCAGTCACTGAGACGCTCCTGTATCACTTGCCTTAATGTAAGTGGATGCTGGGTTTGGGAGCGGGACAGGCACACAGGATTAGGACGACTGCTCATGTGGAGGATAAGCATCAGTAATCCCTCAGAGAATCAGAACAGGCCAGCGAGAATCAGAAAAGGAAACTTGTGTTGAATTTGAGAGTCTTGCATTGTGGAATGCTTCAGTATTTGGTGAGAATGTTGAACCAGTGACATTTTGCCCCAGTGGGATGAATAGACACTATATGACTTGATTACAACAGTAAGGTACCGTGTGTACTGTAAATATGGACTGAAATAACAATGTAACTGATCAATTTTCAGCTGAATTTTATGACTACAGTTATACCTGCAATCCTGTCAGAATGTACATAAGACACGATGGAATGAAGTCAAAGTGACCACTGTTGAATTTGCGAGCTTGATCTTTGTGGGAACACAAGGGTTAAGTAAGTTAAAAATATTAAATGGTCAATTCGCTTGTTTAAGTAAACACTGAACAGAAATGGGTCTGGAATGTCCTATGTGCTGCATTCCTACTCCTACATCTACTATGTCAGGATCCCTCATGATTTTGATCACCTCTATCAAATCTCATCTCAAGTTTCTCTTCTCTATGGAGAACAACACCAGTTTCTCCAATCTATCCAGGTAACTGAAGTCCCTCATCCCGGGAACCTTGCTTGTGAGTCTTTTCTGCATCCTCTCTAAAGCCCCCACATCCTTCCGAAAGTACGGTGTCCAGAATTGGACACAATACTAGTTGAGGATGAAGCAGTGTTTTATAAAGCTTCATCATAACCTCCTTGCTTTTATACTCTAAGCCTCTATTTACAAAGCCTAGCATCCCATATGCCTTTTAACCACTTTCTCAACTAGCTCTGCCACCTTCAATTTGTGCACACACATCCCCAGGTCTCTCTGTTCCTGCACCCACTTCCTTCTGTTCTTCGGTTCTCATGACACAGGGGGACAGGAGGACAGGGAGGTCTGGAAAGAAGGAGGGGGAGAGAGAGCAAACAAACAGGAAACACGTATGGGAACACCACCACCTGCAAGTTTCCCTTAAGTCACACACCATCCTGACTTGGAACTATATCACTGCTCCTTCACTGTGACTGGGTCAAAATCCTGGATCTCCCTTCCTAACAGCACTGTGGGTGTACCTACCCCACATGGACTGCAGCGGTTCAAGAAGGAGGCTCAACACCACCTTCTCAAGGGCAATTGTGAATGGGCAATAAATGCTGTCCTGGCCACTAACGCACACATCCAACAAATGAATCAAGAAAATAAAAATTTGACACTGAGTCACTTCAGGAGATATTAGACCAGATGACCAAAAACTTGGTCAGAGGTTGGTTTGAGGGAGAATCTTCAAAGAGGAAAGAGAGTTAGTGAGACGGTGAGGTTTGGGAAAGGAATTCCAGAGTAAGGGCCTTGGCAGCTTGAAGGCACGGCCACCAATGGTGGAACGATTCAAATTGGGGATGTTCAAGAGACCAGAATTAGAGGATGGCAGATATTGGTGGATTGTGGAGCTGGAGGTGATTGCAGAGATAGGGAGGGGTCATTTGTGGAAGACAATTCCAAAATTCCACCATCCTTTGTGTGTAGAAGTGTTAATAAATTTCACCCTTGAAAGGGTCTTCAACTAATGTTCGATTTTTCGACTGTGCCCCTCGTCCGAGACTCCTCCAACCAGTGAGAAGAGTTTCTCTCTATCTACCCTATCAGTTTCCAGTATTGTCTTGTAAACTTTGATCAATTCACCCAGCACAGTGGCGCAGTGGTTAGCACCGCAGCCTCACAGCTCCAGAGACCCGGGTTCAATTCTGGGTACTGCCTGTGTGGAGTGTGCAAGTTCTCCCTGTGTCTGCGTGGGTTTCCTCCGGGTGCTCCGGTTTCCTCCCACATGCCAAAGACTTGCAGGTTGATCGGTAAATTGGCCATTAGCAATTGCCCCTAGTATAGGTAGGTGGTAGGGAAATATGGGGACAGGTGGGGAAGTGGTAGGAATATGGAATTAGTGTAGGATTAGTATTAATGGGTGGTTGATGGTCGGCACAGACTCGGTGGGCCGAAGGGCCTGTTTCAGTGCTGAATCTCTAAATTAAACTAAACTAAACACCCCTTACACTTCAAAATTCCAGGGATACAGAGTAAAGCTCCGTCTAAACTGTCCCTTCAAATGCTGCCAAGCCAAGTACAGAATGGAGTTATCTACAGAGCAAATCTCTGTCCTCTCTGTTCTATAAAACACTCGCAGGACAGGTACAGTGTGGGGTTAGATACAAGTAAAGCTGCCTCTATATATGCCTCTCTTTCTCCTCCTCCATCCAGATGGAGAGAGTAACAGTGAGAAAGACAGGGATAGATATAGAGAGGGAAGAACAGAGAGAGGGAAGGATAGCAATGGGGAGAGATTACCAGAGAGGAAGAGATTGGGATGGAGAGTGTCGGTCAGTGTTCCTGCAAAGCTGTGTGCAGCAGCCTGGAAGGTACCACGCAGGTCCTGTTCCGTGATAAATAACACACGTCTTCGAAGATTCTTAAAAATTTAAAGGGACTGCACATGGGTCAAAAAAAACTTGCTGTGCACAACAACTAAATTTTCTGGGAACATTGGAGCCAGCTGTAGCTCAGTGGGTAATAATCCTGCCTCTGAGTTATACGTTTGTGGGTTCAGGTCCGAACACAAAATCTAGGCTGATGTCACCCAACAGAAAATCAGAACAGACCAGCGAGACACAGAAAAGGAAACTTGTGTTGAATTTGTGAGCCTCGCTTTCTGTAATGTTTTAGTGTTTGGTCAGAATGTTGACCCAGTGAAATTTTGCCCCTGTGGCATGAGAGTTATCTGAATAGAGATTATAACATCTTATTACAACATGAAGGTACCGTGCGCACTGAGTATAACAACATTTGCAGCGTCCCATCATGTAAAATACTTTACTGGGTGTGGGATCAGGGTTTGATATTTCTAAAACACTGAGGGGAACTCGAACTTTTAATCAGCCCTGGGAGGAAAGTAAACCTGGAGACTTTCAAACAGTAATCAATGTCAGATTTGATCAATTATTAGGGATTCATCAATTTAGTATACAAAGCAGACAGAATATGCCGTTAAAGAGCGGGATATGGGTTTCCTACCAGCCTGCAGAAGGAAGTGCACCCTCTGCAGTTGTGGTATCACCAAAAGCAGCCAAATTAAAATAGCAAATTGATGTATGTGGAGTTTTACTGAGGTTCTGAGAGAGGAGAGAGAAACAGGCATAGACACAGACAGCCAGACACAGACACACACACAGAGAAACACACATGCACACAGAGAAACACACACACAGAACCACACACACACACAGAGAACCACACACACAGACCGACATGCACAGACACACAGACACACACAGACACAGAGACCGACATGCACAGACACACAGACACACAGAGACCGACATGCACAGACACACGCACAAACAGACTGCCCAAGGGACAGAGAGTGACAGAAGAATATTTCAATTTCTATAATATTTCAATTTCAGTTTCTATAAGATCCCCCCTCATTCTTCTGAATTCCAATGAATATAATCCCAATCTACTCAGTCTCTCCTCATAAACCAACCCCCTCAACTCTGGAATCAACCTAGTGAACCTCCTCTGCACCCTCTCCAGTGCCATACATCCTTTCTCAAGTAAGGAGACCAAAACTGCACACAGTACTCCAGGTGCGGCCTCACCAGTACCTTATACAGCTGCAACATAACCTCTCTGCTTTTAAACTCAATCCCTTTCGCAATGAAGGACAAAATTCCATTTGCCTTCCTAATTACTTGCTGTACCTGCAGACCAACCTTTTGCGATTCATGCACAAGGACACCCAGGTCCCTCTGCATAGCAGCATGCTGCAACTTTTTACCATTCAAGTAATAATCCTTTTTACTGTTACTCCTACCGAAATGAATAACTTCACATTTATTAACATTGTATTCCATCTGCCAGACCTTTGCCCACTCACTCAATGTATCTATGTTCCTCTGCAAAGTTTCACAGTCATCTGCACACTTTGCTCTGCCACTCATCTTAGTGTCATCTGCAAACTTTAACAACCTACACGTGGTCCCCAACTCCAAATCATCGATATAAATTGTAAATAATTGTGGTCCCAACACCGATCCCTGAGGCACACCACTAGTGACTGATTGCCAGCCAGAATAGCACTCATTTATCCCCACTCTCTGCTTCCTGTTAGTCAACCAGAGAGGGAAAGGCAGATGGAGAGACAGAGAGAGAGAGAGACGCTGAGATGGAAGGAGAGAGATGGAGTGACAGGGAGGGAAAGACAGATGGAGGGACAGAGTGAGAGACAGAGAGAGGAGAGAGATGGAGTAACAGGGAGGGAAAGACAGATGGAAAGACAGCGAGAGAGACAGAGATAGAAGGAGAGAGAGGGAGTGACAGGGAGGGAAAGACAGATGGAAAGACTGAGAGAGAGAGAGGCAGAGATGGAATTAGAGAGAGGGAGGGATAGGGAGGGAAAGACAGATGGAGAGACAGAGAGAGAGAGAGATAGAAGGAGAGAGAGGGAGAGACAGAGAGGGAAAGACAGATGGAGGGACAGAGGGAGTGGCAGAGACAGAGATAGAAAGAGAGAGAGGGAGAGTTAGGGAGGGAAAGACAGATGGAGGGACAAAGTGAGAGACAGAGAGAGCAGGAGAGAGATGGAGTGACAGGGAGGGAAAGACAGATGGAGGGACAGAGAGGGGGAAGAGAGATAGAGGGGGAGAGAGAGAGATTGAGGGGGAGAGAGAGAGATAGAGCGGGGAGAGAGAGATAGAGTGGGGAGAGAGAGAGAGAGGTGGGGAGAGAGAGAGAGAGAGAGGTGGGGAGAGAGAGATAGAGAGGGCAGAGAGAGATGGAGGGGGGAGAGAGAGCTGGAGGGGGGAGAGAGAGCTGGAGGGGGGAGAGAGAGCTGGACGGGGGAGAGAGAGATAGACGGGGGAGAGAGAGATAGAGGGGTTAGAGAGAGATAGAGGGGTTAGAGAGAGATAGAGGGGGGAGAGAGAGATAGAGCTCGGAGAGAGAGATAGAGCTCGGAGAGAGAGATAGAGCTCGGAGAGAGAGATAGTGGGGGGAGAGAGAGACAGTGGGGGGAGAGAGAGACAGTGGGGGGAGAGAGAGACAGTGGGGGGAGAGAGAAACAGGGGGCAGTGAGCGATAGAGGGTTGAGAGAGACAGAGGGGGTAGAGAGAGATAGAGGGGGGAGAGGGAGATAGAGGGGGGATAGGGAGATAGAGTGGGGAGAGGGAGATAGAGTGGGGAGAGGGAGATAGAGGGGGGAGAGGGAGATAGAGGGGGGAGAGGGAGATAGAGGGGGGAGAAGGAGATAGAGGGGGGAGAGGGAGATAGAGTGGGGAGAGGGAGATAGAGTGGGGAGAGGGAGATAGAGGGGGAGAGGGAGATAGAGGGGGAGAGGGAGATAGAGGGGGTTGAGGGAGATAGAGGGGGTTGAGGGAGATAGAGGGGGTTGAGGGAGATAGAGGTGAAGAGGGAGATAGAGGTGAAGAGGGAGATAGAGGTGAAGAGGGAGATAGAGGGGGAGATAACAAACTTGGAGGAGATGTAAACAGTGTTGATGACATCAATCGACTACAACAGGACATCGATAGGTGAGCAGAATGGGCAGACAAGTGGCAGAAGGAATTTAATACAGGGAAATGTGAGATGGGCAGAAAGGATAGGGAGAGGGAATACAGACATAATGGCCCAGTTCTAGGGAGTGTGCAGGGACAGAGAGACCTGGGGATACATGTACATACATCTTTGAAGGTGGCAGGACATATTGAGAAAGTAGTCAGCAAAGCATATGGGATCTTGGGCTTCATAAATAGAGATTTTGAGTACAAAAGCATGAAAGTTATGCTGTATGTTTATAAACCTCTGGTTAGGCCACGACCAGAACAGTGCATCCAATTCTGGTGACCACACTTTCAGAAGGATGTGAGAGTCCTTTGTAAGGAGCAGAGGGGATGGTGGATACAGGGATGGGGGATTTTAGCAAAGTGGACTGGAAACAGCTACTTGAAGGTCAATCAGTGTCAGAGCAGTGAGAGTTACTGAGGGTTGATATCAAATATGTTCACACAAAGACAAACAGGGTGGGACTCCCAAATCTAGAGCCCCTTGGATGTCAAGGATCAAACCGGGTACGATAAGGCACAAGAGGGAAGCTGATGTCAGATACCGAGAGCTCAATACAACAGAAAGCTGAGAGGAGTGTAGAAAGTTCAAGGGTGAAATGAAAAAGCAAATTAGGAGAGCAAAGAAATGGCCGGAAAATAATATTACCATTAAAAGCAAAGAAATCACAAAGATGTTTTATAAATAAATGAAGAGCAAGAGGATAAATAAGGATAGAGTATTAGGGACCAAAAAGGGAATGTGTGTGTGGAGGTGGGAGATGTGGGCATGGTTCTTAATGAATACTTTGTCTCCCTCTTTATAAAAGAGGGGGAACGATGCAGATATTGTAGTTAAAGAGGAGGAGTGTGAAATATTGGATGGGATAAACAGAGCCTGTCACTCCAGAATTGGCCTTTATAGCCACTCCAGGCGCTGCTTCACAAACCACTGACCACCTCCAGGCGCGTATCCATTGTCTCTCGAGATAAGGAGGCCCAAAAGAAACAGAGTGAGAGGGAAATATTAAGATGTTTGGCAACTTTCAAAGTGGATAAATGGTCAGGCCTGGATGCATTGGAACCAGTTCAGAGAAGGTTCACTCGGCTGATTCCTGGGATGAAGGGGTTGTCTTATGAGGAATGGTTGAACAGGTTGGGCCTATACTCATTGGAGTTTAGAAGAATGAGAGGTGATCTTATTGAAACATACAAAATACTTAAAGGGATAGACAGGTTAGATGCAGGTAAGATGTCTCCTTTGGTTCGGGAGTCTAGAACCAGGGGACACAATTTCAAAATAAGGGGGAAGCCACTTAGGTCAGAGATGGGGAGAAATGTCTTTGCTCAGAGGGTTGTGAATCTTTGGAATTCTCTACCCCAGTGGGCTGTGGAAGCTCAGTCTGGGAAAAAGGCATTGAAGTGGATGATCAGCCATGATCGTATTGAATGGCAGAGCAGGCTCGATGGGCTGAATGGCCTACTCCTGTTCCTATGTTCCCAAGCTGCTGAAATAGTTTCTCCCAAACTATGCCATCAGTTCCCCTTAATATCTCAACATCTTTGAACAAATCACCTTGATCCTCCTAAATTCCAGGCAATAAATCCCGAGTTTGTGCAATGTCACCTCGTAATTTAACCCTTGGAGTCCAGTTATCATTCTGGTAAATCTACACTGCACTCAAATGGACATGGACCCCCCAAAGTCTCTTTCAACCTCCAGTGTTTCTATCTTTTCACCATTTATAAAGTACTCTGTTCTGGTCTTTTTTACTGACATTGAAATCTAACTACCACAGTTTTGCCCATTTATTTAAGATATTAATATCTCTTTGTAATTTGATGCTTCCAGCTACACTGCTTACAATGCTGCCTATTTTTGTGTCATTGGTAAACTTGGGTATGTTGTATTCTACCACATCATCTTAAATCGTTAATAAATACAGCAAAACTGAGACACACACGGGCTTTGCACTAGTAGACAGGAGTGAATCATTCCAACCTAGAGGATTTTTAACTCCAGATTTATGTTTTTTGAAAGAAAAAATAGAATTCAAATTCACAACAGCCCTGTGTGGGATTTGAACTCCTGCTTTTTCAATCATCAGCTCAGGCCTTCAAATTAAAACCCATAAAAAGAGATTCATTTTCCTACTGCTGATGTCTGACTGACTGAGGTTTTGTATATTGTTCCCTTCGCCTCTTCTTCCATGTGTTTGAAGTCTTTGAAGTTTGTCAGACATTGGTAAACTACTTCATGTGGTGTTGTGTAAATACCTTCAATTCTGTGTATCTGCAAGGGACACAATTCAAATTCTCACCTTATTGCATCAACTAAAACCTGCAGGTCCATTCAAACAACTCTATTTCCTGTCTCTGCAAAGACAGCTCACACTTCCACAATGCAGGAATGTCTGAATGGAAACAGCTTTTGACACATTTCCAAACATGTTTGCCAACACTTTTCAGGATGAAGCTAAATTCAACTTAGAGATTGCAAGCCCCAAATTGAATCTTTTAGATGTAAAAAGTGACACAAATGAAATCCCAGATCTCTCTGTCCCTGCACCCATTTTAACATTGTTCCATTTAGTTTATATCGCTTCTCCTCAGCCTTCCTTCCAAAATGCATCATTTGACATTTCTCAGCATTGAAGTTAACCTGCTATGTGTCTGACCATTTCACCAGACTGCCTCTATCCTCCTGAAGTCTACTCCTATTCCCTTCACTGTTTATTACATTGCAAATGGCACAATGTTGAAGTTATGCCCTGTAAACCCAAGTCTAAGTAAGATAATCAGAGGGTTTAGATAGGGTGGATGGTGAGAGTCTTTTTCCTCGGATGGTGATGGCAAACACGAGGGGACATAGCTTTAAGTTGAGGGGTGATAGATATAGGACAGATGTCGGAGGTAGTTTCTTTACTCAGAGAGTAGTAGGGGCGTTGAACGCCCTGCCTGCAACAGTAGTAGACTCGCCAACTTTAAGGGCATTTAAGTGGTCATTGGATGGACATATGGATGAAAATGGAATAGTGTAGGTCAGATGGTTTCACAGGTCGGCGCAACATCGAGGGCCGAAGGGCCTGTACTGCGCTGTAATGTTCTAAAAAAAAATTCTAAGTCATTCATATATCAATAAGATCAGTGGTCCTAATCAAAACCCCTGGGGAATACCACAATTTACACTGTATACAGTGAGTACAAAAGCCGAGAGGGTGCGCTGAACATTTATAAAGCTCTGGTCAGTTAACAGAGAGGGAGAGTCTGGGATTCAGAGGGTAACAGAGAGGGAGAGACTGGGACTCAGAGGGTAACAGAGAGGGAGAGACTGGGACTCAGAGGGTCAGAGAGAGGGAGAGTCTGGGATTCAGAGGGTAACAGAGGGGAGAGTCTGGGATTCAGAGGGCAACAGAGAGGGAGAGACTGAGATTCAGAGGGTAACAGAGAGGGTGAGACTGGGATTCAGAGGGTAACAGAGAGGGAGAGACTGCAATTCAGGGGGTAACAGAGAGGGAGAGACTGGGATTCAGAGAGCAACAGAGAGGGAGAGACTGGGATTCACAGGGTAACAGAGAGGGAGAGACTGGGATTCAGAGAGTCACAGAGAGGGAGAGACTGGGATTCAGAGAGTAACAGAGAGGGAGAGACTGGGATGCAGAGGTTAACGGAGAGGGAGAGACTGGGATTCAGAGAGTAACAGAGAGGGAGAGACTGGGATGCAGATGTGAACAGAGAGGGAGAGACTGGAATTCAGAGGGTAACAGAGGGGGAGAGACTGGGATTCAGAGGGTAAGGGAGAGGGAAAGACTGGAATTCAGAGGGTAACAGAGAGGGAGAGACTGGAATTCAGAGGCTAATGGAGAGGGAGAGACTGGGATTCAGAGGGTAACAGAGAGGGAGAGACTGGAATTCAGAGGGTAACAGAGAGGGAGAGACTGGAATTCAGAGGGTAACAGAGGGAAAAATGGAGTTGGCGAGGGCAACATAGAAATTTTAAGGCACAGATAGAGGCCACTTGGCCCATTCTCTCTGTGCCAGCCGAAAAACGATCAACCTATTCTAATCCCACCTTCCAGCATTTGGTCCGAGCACTGCAGCTTACCGCACTTGAGGTGCCTATCCAGACTCCTTCTGAATGAGTTGAGGGTCTCTGCCTCAACTACTCTTTCAGGCAGTGAGTTCCAGACCATCGCGACCCTCTGGGTGAAAAAGATTTTCCTCAACTCCCCTCTAATTTTTCTACCAATCACTTTAAATCTATGCCCCCTCGTCACTGACCTTTCTGCTATGGTTCTCTGCCCTTCACCTCCACTCTATCCAGGACCCTCAACATTTTGTACATTTCAATCAGATCTCCCCTCAGCCTTCTCTGTTCCAAGGACAACAACCCCTGCCTATCCTCATAGCTACAATTCTCCAGTCCTGGCAACATCCTAGACAAAGTCCCGTGTTCATAACACATGGATAAAGAGGTTAATCATCTGAGCTGTTACTCTGAGACAGAGACAGAGAGGGATGGAGAGAGCGAGAAAGAGAGAGAGAGAGAGGGAGAGAGAGAGGGAGGGAGAGAGGGAGGGAGAGAGGGAGGGATGGTGTGGGGGAGACACAAACTGAGACGTGGACAGAGGAAGCGAGAGGGAGAAAGGGAGAGAGAGAGAGAGGCAGAGAGAGAGATAGAGAGAGACAGAGAGAGGGAGCGATGGTGTGAGGGAGGCACAAATTGAGACATGGACAGAGGTTGAGAAAGAGAGAGAGGGAGAGACAGAGAGAGAGAGCTGGGGGAGAGACAGATAGAGAGTGAGAGAGGCACAGAGAGAGAAGGAGACACAGAGAGGCAGACATAGAGAGGCAGACAGAGAGCTAGAGAGAGACAGAGAGAGAGGGAGAGATAGTGTGAGGGAGGCACAAATTGAGACATGGACAGAGGTAGAGAGAGAGAGGGAGAGATAGCGAGAGAGAGAGGGGGGTAAGACAGATAGCGAGGGACAGAGGCAGTGTGAGAGAGGCAGATTAGAAGGTAGCAAATGTAACCCCACTATTTACAAAAGGAAGGAGAGAGAAAATGGGGAACTAAAGACCTGTTCGTCTAACATCAGTCATTGGGAAAATGTTCGAATCTATAATAAAGGATGTGATAACAGGACACTTAAAGAGAGATTGCAGGGGGTGGGGGGAGAGAGAAATGGGGGGAGAGAGAAATGGGGGGGGAAGAGAGATGGGGGAGAGTGCGTGAGTGAGACGGAGCAAAGGAGAGAGATACTAGGTTAGGTGGGACAATAAGCTGTGAGGAGGACACAAATAGACTACAAAGAGAGATGGTTTGGGATAGACAGCGATAAATGTCCCAGTGTTGTGGGAACATAAAATGGCCACTGAAAATGAACCTAAAATGGCTGACTGATGTGTGTGGATTTCCACAGATGAGAGGACAGAAAGATAGACAAAGAGGGAGACAGAGACCAAGATACAGAGAGTGATAGCAGGATACTTGTCGTAGGACAGAGGAAGAGGAGGAGGCCATTTGGCCCCTCAACCCTGTTCTGTCATTCAATGAGCTCATGGCTGATGTGTGATCTAACTCCATGTACCTATCTTTGTCCCTTAATACCTTTGGTTAACAAAAATCTATCAAACTCAGATTTAAAAATTAACAAGTGTCTCAGCATCAATTGCTGATTGTGGAAGAGAGTTTCAAACTGATACCACACCTGGTGTGTTGAAGTGTTTCTTCATTTCACTCCTGAAAGGTTTTTAGACTAGGTTTATATTTTTAGACTATGCCCCCATGTTCTAGACTCTGCAGCCAGTGGGAATTGTTACTCTCTGTCCACCCTATCAGTTTCCCTTATTATCTTGAAAACAATCATCAAATCACACCTGAGCCTTCAAAATTCCAGGGATACAGAGTAAAGCTCCAGCTACACTGTCCCATTAAATATTCCCAAGCCAAACACAATGTTGGGTTTGACACAGAGTAAATTTCCCTCTACACTGTCCCATCACACACTCCCAGGGCAGGAACATCATGGGGTGGATACAGAGTGAATCTCACTCTACACTGTCCGATAGAGACAGACAGAGAGAGAGAGACAGAAAAAGAGAAACAGAGAGACATGGACTGACAGGGTGACTAAAAGAGATAGAAGGATACTTCACAGGGGATATTGGAAGAGGAAGATGCAATTCAACCACACAGCCCTGTTCCGGCATCAAATGAGATCTTGGCTGATCTGTGATGTAACTTATACCATATATCCTGCCTTTGCCCCTTATCTCTTAATACCTTTGGTTAACAAGAATCTATCAATCACAGATTTAAAAATTAACCAATAAGCCAGCATCAAATTTGCACAACCAATATCATTGTGTGGGTGTTTCTGTGTGTTTGTGTGTGTGTCTATGTCTGTTTGGGTGTGATGGCTCCCACAGTGGAATAGCTTGCTGGATGTTTAAAATGGAGGCTATTCCTTCTGGATCATCAAAAGTATCCGCCTGGGCCCCAACTTCATCTACATTTCCCCCTCTCCCGATGTTTTTTTCTCTCCATATCTATCTCTTATATGTTTGTGTCCACAGCAGTGAAGGATTACATCAAATTAATATATCTTACATTATCCTTTTCATCCACCTCAACAACCTCTCTCTCTCCAAATTTGTCCCTCTCTACAGCCCTCTCTCTGCCTTCATATCTAACCCTCTCTCCCTCTGTCTCTCTCCTAATGTCAGAGATAGCAGGAGGGAGAGACAGAGAGAGAATGTTGAATGAACTGTACTCTGTTCCTAAGCTGTGCTGAACCTGCTCTGGGAGTGTTTGATGGGCTACATTAATGGGCCGTGTACAGTCCTGGATCAGGCTGTGAAGAAGCACAGCTTGTTCAGTGTACAACGGGTCAAAGGGAACGATTCACTCCTGTCTGCTACTGGGAAGAGAGACTGACCTTAACATCAAGGCAGCGTTTGACCGAGTGTGACATCGAGGAGCCAGAGTAAAACTGAAGTCAGTGGGAATCGGGGGAAATCTCTCCACTGGTTGGAATCATACCGAGCACAAAGGAAGATGGTTGTGGTTGTTGGAAGTCAATCATCTCAGTCCCAGGACATCACTGCAGGAGTTTATCAGGGTAGTGACCTCAGCCCAGCCATCTTCAGCTGAGATCCCAGCAGAAAGTGCTTTAAATACTGAGCAGGTCAAGCAGCATCTGTGGAGAGAGAAACAGAGTTAGTGATTCAGCTCGATGCTTTCCAGATTTCCAGCATCCACAGTATTTTGCCTCAGATAATGAAGCAATCCAGAGCCACATGCACCAAGACCCGGACAACATTCAGGTTTGGGCCGACCAGTGACAAGTAACATTCACGTCACACAAGTGCCAGGCAATGACCATCTGCAACAAGAGAGAATCCAACCACCTCCCCTTGGCATTCAAAGCATTATCCCATCGCTGAATCCCCCAGCGTCAACATCCTGGGGAAACATTGACATCAAACTTAACAGAACGAAACACAACAATAGTTTCTTTACCCAGTGGCTGGTGGGTGTCTGGAACTCACTGCCTGAAAGGGTGGTAGAGGCAGAAACCCTCATCACATTTAAAACAATCTCTTGGATATTCACTTCTCCATGTTTAAAATGGGTAAGGAATAACTCACCTCGTCTACACTGCCTCATCGCACACTCTCAGAGAAGGTACAGCATATCTTCGATACAGAGTAAAGCTCCGTTTAAACATTCCCTGGAGTGTCGGATTAACCCGGCTGTGCCCGGCTCAGCCTCAAGACTCACCTGCCTCAGTCACTGAGACGCTCCTGTATCACTTGCCTTAATGTAAGCGGATGCCGGGTTTGGGAGCAGGACAGGCACACGGGATTAGGACGACTGCTCATGTGGAGGATAAGCATCAGTAATCCCTCAGAGAATCAGAACAGACCAGCGAGACTCAGAAAAGGAAACTTGTGTTGAATTTGTGAGTCTTGCATTGTGGAATGCTTTAGTATTTGGTGAGAATGTTGAGCCAGTGGCATTTTGCCCCAGTGGGATGAATAGACACTATATGACTTTATTACAACAGTAAGGTACCGTGTGTACTGTAAATATGGACTGAAATAACAATGTAACTGATCAATTTTCAGCTGAATTTTATGACTACAGTTATACCTGCTATCCTGTCAGAATGTACATAAGACACGATGGGATGAAGTCAAAGTGACCACTGTTGAATTTGCTCGCTTGATCTTTGTGGGAACGCAAGGGTTAAGTAAGTTAAAAATATTAAATGGTCAATTCACTTGTTTAAGTAAACACTGAACAGAAATGGGTCTGGAATGTCCTATGTGCTGCATTCCTACTCCTACATCTACTCTGTCAGGACCCCTCATGATTTTGAACACCTCTATCAAATCTCATCTCAAGTTTCTCTTCTCTATGGAGAACAACACCAGTTTCTCCAATCTATCCAGGTAACTGAAGTCCCTCATCCCTGGAACCTTGCTCGTGAGTCTTTTCTGCATCCTCTCTAAAGCCCCCACATCCTTCCGAAAGTACGGTGTCCAGAATTGGACACAATACTAGTTGAGGATGAAGCAGTGTTTTATAAAGCTTCATCATAACCTCCTTGCTTTTATACTCTAAGCCTCTATTTACAAAGCCGAGGATCCCATATGCCTTTTAACCACTTTCTCAACTAGCTCTGCCACCTTCAATTTGTGCACAGACATCTCCAGGTCTCTCTGTTCCTGCACCCACTTCCTTCTGTTCTTAGGTTCTCATAACACAGAGGGACAGGAGGACAGGGAGGTCTGGAAAGAAGGAGGGGGAGAGAGAGCAAACAAACAGGAAACACGTATGGGAACACCACCACCTGCAAGTTTCCCTTAAGTCACACACCATCCTGACTTGGAACTATATCGCTGCTCCTTCACTGTGACTGGGTCAAAATCCTGGATCTCCCTTCCTAACAGCACTGTGGGTGTACCTACCCCACATGGACTGCAGCGGTTCAAGAAGGAGGCTCAACACCACCTTCTCAAGGGCAATTGTGAATGGGCAATAAATGCTGTCCTGGCCACTAACGCACACATCCAACAAATGAATCAAGAAAATAAAAATTTGACACCGAGTCACTTCAGGAGATATTAGACCAGATGACCAAAAACTTGGTCAGAGGTTGGTTTGAGGGAGAATCTTCAAAGAGGAAAGAGAGTTAGTGAGACGGTGAGGTTTGGGAAAGGAATTCCAGAGTCAGGGCCTTGGCAGCTTGAAGGCACGGCCACCAATGCTGGAACGATTCAAATTGGGGATGTTCAAGAGACCAGAATTAGAGGATGGCAGATATTGGTGGATTGTGGAGCTGGAGGAGATTGCAGAGATAGGGAGGGGTCATTTGTGGAAGACAATTCCAAAATTCCACCATCCTTTGTGCGTAGAAGTGTTAATAAATTTCACCCTTGAAAGGGTCTTCGACTAATGTTCGATTTTTCGACTGTGCCCCTCGTCCGAGACTCCTCCAACCAGTGAGAAGAGTTTCTCTCTATCTACCCCATCACTTTCCAGTATTGTCTTGTAAACTTTGATCAATTCACAAAGCACAGTGGCGCAGTGGTTAGCACCGCAGCCTCACAGCTCCAGCGACCCGGGTTCAATTCTGGGTACTGCCTGTGTGGAGTTTGCAAGTTCTCCCTGTGTCTGCGTGGGTTTCCACCGGGTGCTCCGGTTTCCTCCCACATGCCAAAGACTTGCAGGTTGATCGGTAAATTGGCCATTAGCAATTGCCCCTAGTATAGGTGGGTGGTAGGGAAATATGGGGACAGGTGGGGATGTGGTAGGAATATGGAATTAGTGTAGGATTAGTATTAATGGGTGGTTGATGGTCGGCACAGACTCGGTGGGCCGAAGGGCCTGTTTCAGTGCTGAATCTCTAAATTAAACTAAACTAAACACCCCTTACACTTCAAAATTCCAGGGATACAGAGTAAAGCTCCGTCTAAACTGTCCCTTCAAATGCTGCCAAGCCAAGTACAGAATGGAGTTATCTACAGAGCAAATCTCTGTCCTCTCTGTTCTATAAAACACTCGCAGGACAGGTACAGTGTGGGGTTAGATACAAGTAAAGCTGCCTCTATATATGCCTCTCTTTCTCCTCCTCCATCCAGATGGAGAGAGTAACAGTGAGAAAGACAGGGATAGATATAGAGAGAGAATAACAGACAGAGGGAAGGATCGCAATGGGGAGAGATTACCAGAGAGGAAGAGATTGGGATGGAGAGTGTCGGTCAGTGTTCCTGCAAAGCTGTGTGCAGCAGCCTGGAAGGTACCACGCAGGTCCTGTTCCGTGATAAATAACACACGTCTTCGAAGATTCTTAAAAATTTAAAGGGACTGCACATGGGTCAAAAAAAACTTGCTGTGCACAACAACTAAATTTTCTGGGAACATTGGAGCCAGCTGTAGCTCAGTGGGTAATAATCCTGCCTCTGAGTTATACGTTTGTGGGTTCAGGTCCGAACACAAAATCTAGGCTGATGTCACCCAACAGAAAATCAGAACAGACCAGCGAGACACAGAAAAGGAAACTTGTGTTGAATTTGTGAGCCTCGCTTTCTGTAATGTTTTAGTGTTTGGTCAGAATGTTGACCCAGTGAAATTTTGCCCCTGTGGCATGAGAGTTATCTGAATAGAGATTATAACATCTTATTACAACATGAAGGTACCGTGCGCACCGAGTAGAACAACATTTGCAGCGTCCCATCATGTAAAATACTTTACTGGGTGTGGGATCAGGGTTTGATATTTCCAAAACACTGAGGGAAACTCGAACTTTTAATCAGCCCTGGGAGGAAAGTAAACCTGGAGACTTTCAAACAGTAATCAATGTCAGATTTGATCAATTATTAGGGATTAATCAATTTAGTATACAAAGCAGACAGAATATGCCGTTAAAGAGCGGGATATGGGTTTCCTACCAGCCTGCAGAAGGAAGTGCACCCTCTGCAGTTGTGGTATCACCAAAAGCAGCCAAATTAAAATAGCAAATTGATGTATGTGGAGTTTTACTGAGGTTCTGAGAGAGGAGAGAGAAACAGGCATAGACACAGACAGCCAGACACACACCCACACACAGAGAAACACACATGCACACAGAGAACCACACACACAGAACCACACATGCACAGACACACAGAGACCGACATGCACAGACACACACACAAACAGACTGCCCAAGGGACAGAGAGTGACAGAAGAATATTTCAATTTCAGTTTCTATAAGATCCCCCCTCATTCTTCTGAATTCCAATGAATATAATCCCAATCTACTCAGTCTCTCCTCATCAGCCAACCCCCTCAACTCCGGAATCAACCGAGTGAACCTCCTCTGCACCCTCTCCAGTGCCAGTACATCCTTTCTCAAGTAAGGAGACCAAAACTGCACACAGTACTCCAGGTGCGGCCTCACCAGTACCTTATACAGCTGCAACATAACCTCTCTGCTTTTAAACTCAATCCCTTTAGCAATGAAGGACAAAATTCCATTTGCCTTCCTAATTACTTGCTGTACCTGCAGACCAACCTTTTGCGATTCATGCACAAGGACACCCAGGTCCCTCTGCATAGCAGCATGCTGCAACCTTTTACCATTCAAGTAATAATCCTTTTTACTGTTACTCCTACCGAAATGAATAACTTCACATTTATTAACATTGTATTCCATCTGCCAGACCTTTGCCCACTCACTCAATGTATCTATGTTCCTCTGCAAAGTTTCACAGTCATCTGCACACTTTGCTCTGCCACTCATCTTAGTGTCATCTGCAAACTTTAACAACCTACACGTGGTCCCGAACTCCAAATCATCGATATAAATTGTAAATAATTGGGGTCCCAACACCGATCCCTGAGGCACACCACTAGTGACTGATTGCCAACCAGAAGAGCACTCATTTATCCCCACTCTCTGCTTCCTGTTAGTCAACCAGAGAGGGAAAGGCAGTTGGAGAGACAGAGAGAGAGAGACGCAGAGATGGAAGGAGAGAGATGGAGTAACAGGGAGGGAAGGACAGATGGAGAGACAGAGAACGAGAGACAGAGATAGAAGGAGAGAGAGGGAGTGACAGGGAGGCAAAGACAGATGGAAAGATTGAGAGAGAGAGAGGCAGAGATGGAAGGAGGAAGAGGGATTGACAGGGAGGGAAAGACAGATGGAAAGACAGAGTGAGAGACAGAGAGAAAAGGAGAGAGATGCAGTGACATAGATGGAAGGACAGATGGAGGGATAGAGAGAGGGAAACAGAGATACAAGGTCAGAGAGGGAGTGACAGAGAGGGAAAGACAGATGGAGGGGCAGGGAGAGAGAGACAGAGACAGAAGGAGAGATAGGGAGTGACAGAGAGGGAAAGACAGATGGAGGGACAGGGAGAGAGACAGAGATAGAAGGAAAGAGAGGGAGGGTCAGGGAGGGAAAGACAGATGGAGGGACAGAGAGACAGAGAGAGAAGGAGAGAGAGGGAGTGACACGGAGGGAAAGACAGATGGAAAGAGAGAGAGAGATAGACAGAGAGAGAGGGAGAGACAGTAAGGGAAATACAGATGGAGGGATGGAGAGAGAGACAGAGAGAGAAGGAGAGAGAGGGAGTGTCAGGGAGGGAAAGACAGATGGAGGGACAGAGAGGGAGAGACAGAGAGAGAAGGAGAGAGATGGAATGACAGGGAGTGAAGGACAGATGGAGGGATAAAGAGAGAGACATAGCGAGAAGGAGAGAGAGGGAGAGACAGAGAGGGAAAGACAGATGGAGAGACAGAGAGAGAGAGGCAGAGATGGAAGGAGAGAGAGGGAGTGACCGGGAGGGAAAGACAGATGGAGAGACAGAGAGAGAGAGACAGAGATAGAAGGAGAGAGAGGGAGAGACAGAGAGGGAAAGACAGATGGAGGGACAGAGAGAGAGAGAGAGACAGAGAGATGAGAGAGAGGGAGTGACAGGGAGGGAAAGACAGATGGAGGGACAGAGTGAGAGACAGAGAGAAGGAGAGAGATGGAGAGACAGGGAGGGAAGGACAGATGGAGGGATTGAGAGAGAGAGACAGTGAAAGAAGGAGAGAGAGGGAGAGACAGAGAGGGAAAGGCAGTTGGAGAGACAGAGAGAGAGGCAGAGATGGAAGGAGAGAGAGGGAGAGACAGAGAGGGAAAGACACATGGAGGGGCAGAGACTGAGACAGAGAGAGAAGGAGACAGAGGGAGTGTCAGGGAGGGAAAGACAGATGGAGGGACAGAGAGAGAGAGAGAGACAGGGAGAGAAATGGAGTGACAGGGACTGAAGGTAAGATGGAGGGATAGAGAGAGGCAGAGACAGAGATCGAAGGAGAGAGAGGGAGTGACGGGGAGTGGGGTGGGGGGTTGACAGATGTAGGGACAGAGAGAGAGTGGCAGAGATGGAAGGAGAGATAGGGAGTGACAGGGAGGGAAAGACAGGTGGCGGGATAGAGAGAGAGAGACAGAGAGAGAGAGAGACAGAGACAGAGATAGAAGGAGAGAGATGGAGAGACGGTGTGGTGGGGGGTGGTGGGGTAGACAAGTGGAGGGACAGAGAGAGAGAGGCAGAGATGGAAGTAGAGAGAGGGAGAGACAGAGAGGGAAAGAGAGGGAGTGGCAGAGACAGAGATGGAAGGAGAGTGAGGGAGTGTCAGGGAGGGAAAGACAGATGGAGGGACAAAGTGAGTGACAGAGAGAGCAGGAGAGAGATGGAGTGACAGGGAGGGAAAGACAGGTGGCGGGATAGAGAGAGAGAGACAGAGAGAGAGAGAGACAGAGACAGAGATAGAAGGAGAGAGATGGAGAGACGGTGTGGTGGGGGGTGGTGGGGTAGACAAGTGGAGGGACAGAGAGAGAGAGGCAGAGATGGAAGTAGAGAGAGGGAGAGACAGAGAGGGAAAGAGAGGGAGTGGCAGAGACAGAGATGGAAGGAGAGAGATGGAGAGACGGTGTGGTGGGGGGTGGTGGGGTAGACAAGTGGAGGGACAGAGAGAGAGAGGCAGAGATGGAAGTAGAGAGAGGGAGAGACAGAGAGGGAAAGAGAGGGAGTGGCAGAGACAGAGATGGAAGGAGAGTGAGGGAGTGTCAGGGAGGGAAAGACAGATGGAGGGACAAAGTGAGTGACAGAGAGAGCAGGAGAGAGATGGAGTGACAGGGAGGGAAAGACAGATGGAGGGACAAAGTGAGTGACAGAGAGAGCAGGAGAGAGATGGAGAGACAGAGAGGGAAAGACAGATGGAGGGACAGAGAGAGAGAGACAGAGAGAGTGGCAGAGACAGAGATAGAAGCAGAGAGAGGGAGTGACAGGGAGGGAAAGACAGATGGAGAGACAGAGAGAGAGACAGAGATCTCTCCCGATGTTTCTGTCTCCATACCTAGCTCTTAAATGTTTGTGAAGGATTACATCAAATTAATTTCTCTTACATTCTCCCTTTCAATCGACCCCGCAATCTCTCTCTCTCCAACCTCGTCCCTCTCCACAACACTCTCTCTGTCTCCATATCTAACCCTCTCTCCCTCTGTCTCTCTCCTCGTGTCAGAGATAGCAGGAGGGAGAGACAGAGAGAGGAAGACAGAGAGAGAATGTTGAAGGAACTGTACTCTGTTCCTAAGCTGTGCTGAACCTGCTCTGGGAGTGTTTGATGGGCTACATTAATTGGCCGTGTACAGTCCTGTATCAGACTGTGAAGAAGCACAGCTTGTTCAGTGTACAACGGGTCAAAGGGAACGATTCACTCCTGTCTGCTACTGGGAAGAGAGACTGACCTTAACATCAAGGCAGCGTTTGACCGAGTGTGACATCGAGGAGCCCGAGTAAAACTGAAGTCAGTGGGAATCCGCTGGTTGGACTCATACCGAGCACAAAGGAAGATGGTTGTGGTTGTTGGAGGTCAATCATCTCAGTCCCAGGACATCACTGCAGGAGTTCCTCAGGGTAGTGTCCTCAGCCCAGCCATCTTCAGCTGCTTCCTCAATGACCTGCCCTCCATCGTAAGGTCAGAAGTGGGGATGCTCACTGTTGATTGCACAGTGTTCAGTTCCATTCACACCTCCTCAGATAATGAAATCCCAGCAGGAAGTGCTGGAAATACTGAGCAGGTCAGGCAGCATCTGTGGAGAGAGAAACAGAGTTAGTGATTCAGCTCGATGTTTTCCAGATTTCCAGCATCCGCAGTATTTTGCCTCAGATAATGAAGCAATCCAGAGCCACATGCACCAAGACCCGGACAACATTCAGGTTTGGGCCGACCAGTGACAAGTAACATTCACGTCACACAAGTGCCAGACAATGACCATCTGCAACATGAGAGAATCCAACCACCTCCCCTTGGCATTCAAAGCATTATCCCATCGCTGAATCCCCCAGCGTCAACATCCTGGGGAAACATTGACATCAAGCTTAACTGAACGAAACAAATCAATAGTTTCTTCACCATCTCTCTGGGACAGAGAGACACAGATAAAGAATGTGAGTAAGCCTTGACAGAACCTCAGTAAATTGTTCCAACCATTGCTAATGATAGAAATCAAGGATTATATTAGAGCAAAGGAAGAGGCAGAGAATGTTAGCCACTTTATAACTATATCCTTTAGTTTAGATTGCCTCTCCTCCTTCTTCCTACCTGTGGAGGTGGGAGATGTGGGAATGGTTCTTAATGAATTCTCTGTGTCCGTCTTTATAAAAGAGTGGGAACGATACAGAGATTGTAGTTAAAGAGGAGGAGTGTGAAATATTGGATGGGATAAACAGAGTGAGAGGGGAAATATGAAGGTGTTTGGCAGCTTTGAAAGTGGATAAATGGTCAGGCCTGGATGCATTGGAATCAGTTCAGAGAAGGTTCACTCGGCTGATTCCTGGGATGAAGGGGTTATCTTTGAGGAATGGTGGAACAGGTTGGGCCTAAACTCATTGGAGTTCAGAAGAATGAGAGGTGATCTTATTGAAACATACAAGATTCTGAGGGGACTTTACAGGGCGGATGCTGGGAGGATGTTCCCCTTGTGGGGAAGTCTAGAACTAGGGGGCAGGTACACTGTGGGGTTTGATACAGAGTAAAGCTGCCTCTGTATATGCCTCTCTTTCTCCTCCTCCATCCAGATGGAGAGAGTAACAGTGAGAAAGAACAGGGATAGATATGGAGAATAAGAGAGAGAGGGAAGGATTGCAATGGGGAGAGAGTACCAGAGAGAAAGAGGAAGAGATTGGGATGGAGAGTGTTGGTCAATGTTCCTGCAAATCTGCGTGCAGCAGCCTCAAAGGTCCCACGCAGATCCTGTTCCACAATAAATAGCACACGTCTTCAAAGATTCTTCAAAGATTTCAAGGGACAGCTCACGTTAAAAAAAACTGGGCACGCACAACATCTAAATTTTCACGGGAACATTGGAGCCAACTGCGGAATACATGTTTCTTACCAGCCTGCATAAGGAAGTGCAACCTCTGCAGATGCGGTGAAACCAAAAGCAGCTGACTTCAAATGGCAAACTGATGTATGTGGAGCTTTACAAAGGGTCTGAGAGAGGAGAGAGAAACAGACATAGACACACACAGACACAGAAACACACACACACAGAAACACAAACACACACACAGAAACACAGAAACACACACACACAGAAACACACACACACAGAAACAGAAACACACACACACACAGAAACAGAAACACACACACACACACACACACAGAAACACACACACACAGAAACACTCACACACAGAAACACTCACACACAGACACAGAAACACACACACAGAAACACACAGACACAGAAACACACAGACACAGAAACACACACACACACACAGAAACAGAAACACACACACACACAGAAACAGAAACACACACACACACAGAAACACACACAGAAACAGAAACACACACACACAGAAACAGAAACACACACACACACACACATAGAAACACACACACACACAGAAACACACACAGAAACACACACAGAAACACACACACACAGTCACAGAAACACACACAGACACACACTCACAGAAACACACACACAGACACAGAAACAGAGTGACTCAGGGACAGAGCGCGAAAGAAAAATATTTCAATTTTCAAAAGGCATTTGATGAGATCAACCTTCGATTTAAAAATGACAATTGATTTTGCATCAATGTTTGCGTGCAGAAGACACGTTCCAAACTACTACCACCTTTAGCCTGGAGTGGCGGATTTTTACTCAGAGTGTTGTGAATCTTTGGAATTCTCTACCCCAGTGGGCTGTGGAAGCTCAGTCTGGGAAAAAGGCATTGAAGTGGATGATCAGCCATGATCGTATTGAATGGCAGAACAGGCTCGATGGGCTGAATGGCCTACTCCTGTTCCGATGTTCCCAAGTTGCTGAAATAGTTTCTCCCAAACAACCCCATCAGTTCCCCTTAATATCTCAACATCTTTGAACAAATCACCTTGATCCTCCTAAATTCCAGGCAATAAATCCCCAGTTTGTGTAATATCACCTCGTAATTTAACCCTTGGAGTCCAGTTATCATTCTGGTAAATCTACACTGCACTCAAATGGACATGGACCCCCCCAAAGTCTCTTTGAACCTCCAGTGTTTCTATCTTTACACCATTTATAAAGTACTCTGTTCTAGTCTTTTTTGCTGACATGGAAATCTAACTACCACAGTTTTGCCCATTTATTTAAGATATTAATATCTCTTTGTAATTTGATGCTTCCAGCTACACTGCTGACAATGCTGCCTATTTTTGTGTCATTGGTAAACTTGGGTATGTTGCATTCTACCACATCATCTTAAATCGTTAATAAATACAGCAAAACTGAGACAAACACGGGCTTTGCACTAGTAGACAGGAGTGAATCATTCCAATCTCGAGGCTTTTTAACTCCAGATTTATGTTTTTTGAAAGAAAAAATAGAATTCAAATTCACAACAGCCCTGTGTGGGATTTGAACTCCTGCTTTTTCAATCATCAGCTCAGGCCTTCAAATTAAAACCCATAAAAAGAGATTCATTTTCCAACTGCTGTTGTCTGACGGTCTCAGGTTTTGTATATTGTTCCCTTCTCCTCTTCTTCCATGTGTTTGAAGTCTTTGAAGTTTGTCAGACATTGGTAAACTACTTCATGTGGTGTTGTGTAAATACCTTCAATTCTGTGTATCTGCAAGGGACACAATTCAAATTCTCACCTTATTGCATCAACCAAAACCTGCAGGTCCATTCAAACAACTCTATTTCCTGTCTCTGCAAAGACAGCTCACACTTCCACAATGCAGGAATGTCTGAATGGAAACAGCTTTTGACACATTTCCCAACATGTTTGCGAACACTTTTCAGGATGAAGCTAAATTCAACTTAGAGATTGCAAGCCCCAAATTGAATCTTTTAGATGTAAAAAGTGACACAAATGAAATTCCAGTTCTCTCTGTCCCTGCACCCATTTTAACATTGTACCATTTAGTTGATATCGCTTCTCCTCAGTCTTCCTTCCAAAATGCATCATTTGACATTTCTCAGCATTGAAGTTAACCTGCTATGTGTCTGACAATTTCACCAGACTGCCTCTATCCTCCTGAGGTCTACTCCTATTCCCTTCACTGTTTATTACATTGCAAATGGCACAATGTTGAAGTTATGCCCTGTAAACCCAAGTCTAAGTCATTCATATATCAATAAGATCAGTGGTCCTAATCAAAACCCCTGGGGAATACCACAATTTACACTGTATACAGTGAGTACAAAAGCCGAGAGGGTGTGCTGAACATTTATAAAGCTCTGGTCAGGTAACAGAGAGGGAGAGACTGGGATTCAGAGGGTAACGGAGAGGGAGAGACTGGGATTCAGAGGGTAACAGAGAGGGAGAGACTGGGACTCAGAGGGTAACAGAGAGGGAGAGACTGGGATTCAGAGGGTAACAGAGAGGGAGAGACTGGGATTCAGAGGGTAACAGAGAGGGAGAGTCTGGGACTCAGAGGGTCAGAGAGAGGGAGAGACTGGGACTCAGAGGGTCAGAGAGAGGGAGAGTCTGGGATTCAGAGGGTAACAGAGGGGAGAGTCTGGGATTCAGAGGGTAACAGAGAGGGAGAGTCTGGGATTCAGATGGTAACAGAGAGGGAGAGTCTGGGATTCACAGGGTAACAGAGAGGGAGAGACTGGGATTCACAGGGTAACAGAGAGGGAGAGTCTGGGACTCAGAGGGTAAGAGAGAGGGAGAGACTGGGATTCACAGGGTAACAGAGAGGGAGAGTCTGGGATTCAGAGGGAAACATGGAGGGAGAGACTGGGATTCAGAGGGAAACGGAGAGGGAGAGACTGGGATTCAGACGGTAAAGGAGACGGAGAGTCTGGGATTCAGAGGGTAACAGAGAGGGAGAGACTGGGATTCAGAGGGTAACAGAGAGGGAGAGTCTGGGATTCAGAGGGTAACAGAGAGGGAGAGACTGGAATTCAGAGGGTAACAGAGAGGGAGAGACTGGAATTCAGAGGGTAACAGAGAGGGAGAGACTGGGATTCAGAGGGTAACAGAGAGGGAGAGACTGGAATTCAGACGGTAAAGGAGACGGAGAGTCTGGGATTCAGAGGGTAACAGAGAGGGAGAGACTGGGATTCAGAGGGTAACAGAGAGGGAGAGTCTGGGATTCAGAGGGTAACAGAGAGGGAGAGACTGGAATTCAGAGGGTAACAGAGAGGGAGAGACTGGAATTCAGAGGGTAACAGACAGGGAGAGACTGGGATTCAGAGAGTAACAGAGGGAAAAATAGATTTGGCGAGGGCAACATAGAAATTTTAAGGCACTGAAAGAGGCCACTTGGCCCATTCTCTCTGTGCCAGCCGAAAAACGATCAACATATTCTAATCCCACCTTCCAGCATTTGGTCCGAGCACTGCAGCTTACCGCACTTGAGGTGCCTATCCAGACTCCTTCTGAATGAGTTGAGGGTCTCTGCCTCAACTACTCTTTCAGGCAGTGAGTTCCAGACCATCGCGACCCTCTGGGTGAAAAAGATTTTCCTCAACTCCCCTCTAATTTTTCGACCAATCACTTTAAATCTATGCCCCCTCGTCACTGACCTTTCTGCTATGGTTCTCTGCCCTTCACCTCCACTCCATCCAGGACCCTCAAAATTTTGTACATTTCAATCAGATCTCCCCTCAGCCTTCTCTGTTCCAAGGACAACAACCCCTGCCTATCCTCATAGCTACAATTCTCCAGTCCTGGCAACATCCGAGACAAAGTCCCGTGTTCATAACACATGGATAAAGAGGTTAATCGTCTGAGCTGTAACTCTGAGACAGAGACAGAGAGGGCGAAAGAGAGAGAGAGAGAGAGAGAGAGAGAGGGAGGGAGAGAGGGAGGGAGAGAGGGAGGGAGAGAGGGAGGGAGAGATGGTGTGGGGGAGACACAAACTGAGACGTGGACAGAGGCAGCGAGAGGGAGAAAGGGAGAGATAGAGAGGGATAGGCAGAGAGAGAGAGAGGCAGAGAGAGAGATAGAGAGAGACAGAGAGGGGGAGCGATGGTGTGAGGGAGGCACAAATTGAGACATGGACAGAGGTTGAGAAAGAGAGAGAGGGAGAGACAGAGAGAGAGAGCTGGGGGAGAGACAGATAGAGAGTGAGAGAGGCACAGAGAGAGTAGGAGACACAGAGAGGCAGACAGAGAGCTAGAGAGAGACAGAGAGAGGGAGAGATGGTGTGAGGGAGGCACAAATTGAGACATGGACAGAGGTAGAGAGAGAGAGAGGGAGCGATAGAGCGAGAGAGAGAAAAAGACAGAGAGGGAGAGATAGCGAGAGAGAGAGGGGGGTAAGACAGATAGCGAGGGACAGAGGCAGTGTGAGAGAGGCAGATTAGAAGGTAGCAAATGTAACCCCACTATTTACAAAAGGAAGGAGAGAGAAAATGGGGAACTAAAGACCTGTTCGTCTAACATCAGTCATTGGGAAAATGTTCGAATCTATAATAAAGGATGTGATAACAGGACACTTAAAGAGAGATTGCAATGGGTGGGGGGAGAGAGAAATGGGGGGAGAGAGAAATGGGGGGGAGAGAGATGGGGGAGAGTGTGTGAGTGAGACGGAGCAAAGGAGAGAGATACTAGGTTAGGTGGGACAATAAGCTGTGAGGAGAACACAAATAGATTACAAAGAGAGATGGTTTGGGATAGACAGCGATAAATGTCCTCGTGTTGTGGTAACATAAAATGGCCACTGAAAATGAACCTAAAATGGCTGACTGATGTGTGTGGATTTCCACAGATGAGAGGACAGAAAGATAGACAAAGAGGGAGACAGAGACCAAGACACAGAGAGTGATAGCAGGATATTTGTCGTAGGACAGAGGAAGAGGAGGAGGCCATTTGGCCCCTCAACCCTGTTCTGTCATTCAATGAGCTCATGGCTGATGTGTGATCTAACTCCATGTACCTATCTTTGTCCCTTAATACCTTTGGTTAACAAAAATCTATCAAACTCAGATTTAAAAATTAACAAGTGTCTCAGCATCAATTGCTGATTGTGGAAGAGAGTTTCAAACTGATACCACACCTGGTGTGTTGAAGTGTTTCTTCATTTCACTCCTGAAAGGTTTTTAGACTAGGTTTATATTTTTAGACTATGCCCCCATGTTCCAGACTCTGCAGCCAGTGGGAATTGTTACTTTCTGTCCACCCTATCAGTTTCCCTTATTATCTTGAAAACAATCATCAAATCACACCTGAGCCTTCAAAATTCCAGGGATACAGAGTAAATCTCCAGCTACACTGTCCCATTAAAAATTCACAAGCCAAGCACAATGTTGGGTTTGACACAGAGTAAATTTCCCTCTGCACTGTCCCATCACACACTCCCAGGGCAGGAACATCATGGGGTGGATACAGAGTGAATCTCACTCTACACTGTCTGATAGAGACAGACAGAGAGAGAGACAGAAAAAGAGAAACAGAGAGACATGGACTGACAGGGTGACTAAAAGAGATGGAAGGATACTTCACAGGGGATATTGGAAGAGGAAGATGCAATTCAACCACTGGTTGGAATCATACCGAGCACAAAGGAAGATGGTTGTGGTTGTTGGAAGTCAATCATCTCAGTCCCAGGACATCGCTGCAGGAGTTTATCAGGGTAGTGTCCGAGGCCCAACCATCTTCAGCTGAGACCCCAGCAGAAAGTGCTTTAAATACTGAGCAGGTCAAGCAGCATCTGTGGAGAGAGAAACAGAGTTAGTGATTCAGCTCGATGCTTTCCAGATTTCCAGCATCCACAGTATTTTGCCTCAGATAATGAAGCAATCCAGAGCCACATGGACCAAGACCCGGTCAACATTCAGGTTTGGGCCGACCAGTGACAAGTAACATTCACGTCACACAAGTGCCAGGCAATGACCATCTGCAACATGAGAGAATCCAACCACCTCCCCTTGGCATTCAAAGCATTGTCCCATCGCTGAATCCCCCAGCGTCAACATCCTGGGGAAACATTGACATCAAACTTAACAGAACGAAACACATCAATAGTTTCTTCACCCAGTGGCTGGTGGGTGTCTGGAACTCACTGCCTGAAAGGATTAGTATAAAATGGGTGGTTGATGGCCGGCACAGACTGGGCGGGCCGAAGGGCCTGTTTCAGTGCTGTATCTCTAAACCAAACTGAAATAAACACCCCTTACACTTCAAAATTCCAGGGATACAGAGTAAAGCTCCGTCTAAACTGTCCCTTCAAATGCTGCCAAGCCAAGTACACCTTCCTTTCTCTTGGATCTCTCTTCACATCTCTCCATCTCTGTCCAATTGAGGAGATTCTCCCTCCATTTCTCACCATCTCTTGCTCTCTCACTCTCTCCCTCTCACCTATTTTCTCTCAGTCTCTCCATCTCTCTATCACTCTCCCTCCATCTCTGTCCAATTGAGGAGATTCTCCCTCCATTTCTCACCATCTCTTGCTCTCTCACTCTCTCCCTCTCACCTATTTTCTCTCAGTCTCTCCATCTCTCTATGATTCTTTCAAGCTCAGTTCTTCCTCTCTCTCTCTCCCCATCACTCTCTCTTTTCTATTTCCCTCTCTATTACTTGCTCTCCAACTCTCTTGCTCTTTCTGTCCATGTTGGGTCCCTTTAAGAGTTTGGGACAGTTCTGGTGGTGCAGGGTCCCTTTAAGAGTCTGGTGCTGATCCCCCTCCCCCACCCCAGGGGCGTGGTCACAAGTCGCCCAAACCGCGGCTGCGCGGAGGCAAGAGGCAGCTTTTGACCCCCTGACCTCCAGACACGTGGGGCGAGGCAGCCAATGAGACCTCACTGACGCCCTGGCGGGAGGGAGGTGTCATCAGCCGCCATGTTTGCGCGACGTCACCCGCCGGCCGCTTATTTCCGCAAACAGCAGCTGAAAGGAAAAGGAGAAGCGGCTTCAGCTGTCGATCTCAATGGAGGAAAGTTGAACGTCTGAGCCGGGGGACAATATAAAAAAGCAGCGGTTGACGCTCTTGTGGGGATGCGCATGTGCGGAGCATCCTCCCAGAGTGCAGCGCGGCCTGTACCGCAGATAGGGGCCGTTCCCACCCGCGGGGCATTGTGGGAGCCGCAGGACGCCATTGCCCCCTCATTAACTCAGTCAAAATTAACTCATTCCCTCTCAGCTCTCTCTCCCTCCTTTTCATATTGCAGGCTGAAATGGGGCTTTGTTTGCATTCATTACACCATCCCGGGTGTGATCAGATACTCTGTCCCTTCGTTAACGATTTCCCGTCCCTCCAACAGCTTGTGATTGTTATTGGCTTTTCTCCTACTGAAATGGTTGCTCAATTTGTTGGTCTTTTTCTACTCGCTTCATAACTAACCCCCTCTCCCTCTGTCTCTCTCCCAGTGTCAGAGATAGCAGGAGGGAGAGATAGAGAGAGGAAGACAGAGAACAACCCCAGCTTCTCCAATCTATCCACGCAACTCAAGTCCCTCATCCTGGAACCTTGCTCGTGAATCTTTTCTGCATCCTCTCTTATGCCTCCACATCCTACCTAAAGCACGGTGTCCAGAATTGGACACAATACTAGTTGAGGATGAAGCAGTGTTTTATAAAGCTTCATAACCTCCTTGCTTTTATACTCTGAGCCTCTATTTACAAAGCCTAGGATCCCATACGCCTTTTAACCACTTTCTTAACTAGCTCTGCCACCATCAATTTGTGCACAGACATCCCCAGGTCTCTCTGTTCCTGCACCCACTTCCTTCTGTTCTTAGGTTCCCATGACAGAGAGGGACAGAAGGACAGGGAGGTCGAGAAATAATGAGGGGGAGAGAGAGCAAACAAACAGGAAACACATATGGGAACACCACCACCTGCAAGTTTCCCTTCCAGTCTCACACCATCCTGACTTGGAACTATATCACCATTCCTTCACTGTCACTAGGTCAAAATCCTGGATCTCACTTCCTAACAGCACTGTGGGTGTACCTACCCCACATGGACTGCAGCGGTTCAAGAAGGTTCAACGGCAATTGGTGATGGGCAATAAAATGCTGGCAAAGCCAGTAATGCACACATCCAACAAATGAATAAAACATAATAACAATTTGGCACCAAGTCACTAAAGGAGATATTGAACTGGACACAAGAACACAAGAAGTAGGAGCAGGAGTAGGCCATTCAGCCCCTCGAGCCTGCCCTACCATTCAATAAGATCATGACTGATCTGTCCCAACACTTAACTCCTCTTTCAGGCCTGCTCTGCAGAACCCTCGACTCCCTGAGAGGGTTGAGAACAAATATTTTCCCACAAAGACAAACAGGGTGAGACTCCCAAATCGAGAGCCCCTTAGATAGCAAGAATCAAACCAGGTAGAATAAGGCACAAAAGGGAAGCTTATGTCAGATACCGAGAGCTCAATACCACAGAAAGCCGAGAGGAGTGAAGAAAGTGCAGGGGTGAAATTAAGAAGAAAATTAGGAAAGCAAAAAGATAGTCGGAAAATAATATTACCAAGTAAAATCAAGGAAAGCACAAAGATGTTTTATAAATACATGAAGAGCAAGAGGATAACTAAGGATAGAGTATTAGGGACCAGAAAGGGAATGTGTGTATGGAGGTGGGAGATGTGGGTATGGTTCTTAATGAATACTTTGTCTCCGTCTTCATAAAAGAGTGGGAACTATGCAGACATTGTAGTTAAAGAGGAGGAGTGTGAAATATTGGATGGGATAAACAGGGTGCGAGGGAAATATTAAGGTGTTTAGCATCTTTGAAAGTGAATAAATGGTCAGGCCTGGATGCATTGGAATCAGTTCAGAGAAGGTTCACTCGGCTGATTCCTGGGATGAAGGGGTTATCTTATGAGGAATAGTTGAACAGGTTGGGCCGATACTCATTGGAGTTCAGAAGAATGAGAGGTGATCTTATTGAAACATACAAGATTCTGAGGGGACTTGACAGGGCGGATGTTGGGAGGATGTTTCCCTTGTGGAGGAGTCTTGAACGAGGGGGCACCGTTTAAAAATAAAGGGTCTGCCATTTAAGACTGAGCTAAGGAAGACTTCTTTCTCCCAGAGGTCAGTTAGGCTTTGGAATTCTCTTCCCCAGAGAGCAGTGGAGGTTGGGTCAATGAATTTACAAGGGAGTCAAGGGTTATGGGGGGCAGGCAGGAAAATGGAGTTAAAGTCACTATCAGATCAATCATGATCATATTGACTGACAGAACAGGCTCAAGAGGCTGAATGGCCTACTCCTGCTCCTATTTCTTCAGATCTAGTGTATAAATTGGAGGGTTTGCTCTCCACTTTTTAAACCATTTTTATAGCAGAGACAGGTCCATGTGTAATATAAACAGAGACAGGGTCTAGTGCAGACCTAACTAGTGCATTGATATCTGAGACTAGTGTAAAAGGTATCAAGGATACAGAATTCTAAATATACATTCAGGGGAAGTTTTTTAGGCCAGTACGGAGCAAGGTCAACAAGAGAATGGTCAGTTTGACACTTAGTTTTAGGGAATGAAGCTGGGCCGGTGGAAAGCGATTTAGAAAAGGTGGACTGGAAAACGCTACTTGAAGGTAAATCAGTGTCAGAGCAGTGAGATTGAATCATTTCATCCTGGAGGATTTATTATTCCAGAGGTATTTTTTATTTTCAGAGAAATTCAAATTCACAAGAGCCCAATGTGGGATTTGAACTCCGACTTTTTCAGTCATTACCTCAGGCTTTCAGATTACAAACTGTAAAAGACATTCACCTTCCTCCTGTTGTGACCTGACTGTCTCAGCTTTTGTGTATTGTCCCCAATCTTGTTCTTTCATGTGTCTGAAGACTTTGATGTTATTCAGACATTGGTAAACCACTTCATTCTCTCAGGTCATCGGCTCAAATACCTTCAGGGACACAATCCACAATCTAATTCACACCCTATTCAAGCAACCAAAATCTTCAACTCCATTCAGACACCCCGATATCCTGTCCCTGCACAGATAACTGACAGTTCCACAATGCAGAAATGTCCGAATGAGAAACCACATTTACCTGACACAATCCAAGCTCCAAATTGAATCATTAAGATATCGAAAATACCACAGAAATGTGACTTGTTCCTTGTAACAGTGAGACTGAAACATTTCAGGGTACTATTCTACCAAGAAGGATTCCGAGAAAAGTCAGGATCAGGATTGAAAGAGAAAGAGAGAGAGGAAAAAGGGGGGAGTGAGAGAGGGGGTAGAGAGAGAGAGAGGGAGACTGTCAGCTCCTGGATGGGTCAGGATTCTCTGTTCCTTCACCCGTTTTAACATTGTACCATTTAGTTTAGACAGAGAGACATGGACTGACAGGGTGACTGACAGAGAAAGAAGGATATTTAACATCGGATATTGGATGTAATTTAACCCCACAACCCTGTTCCGGCATTCAATGAGATCAGGGCTGATCTGTGATCTATCTTACACCATATATCCTGCCTTTGCCCCTTATCTCTTACTATCTTTGTTTAACAAGAATCTATCAATCACAGGTTTAAAAATTAACCAATAATCCAGCATGAAATTTCCACAAACAATATCATGAGGGTGTGATGGCTCCCACTGTGGAATAGCTCACTGGATGTTTAAAATGGAGGCTATTTCTTCTGGATCATCAAAGGTATCTGCCTGGGCCCCAACATCATCGACATTTCCCCCTCTCCCGATGTTTTTTTCTCTCCATATCTATCTCTTATATATTTGTGTACACAGCAGTGAAGGATTACATCAAATTAAAATATCTTACATTATCTTTTTCATCCACCTCAACAATCTCTCTCTCTCCAACTTTGTCACTCTCTACAGCCCTCTCTCTGCCTTCATAACTAACCCTCTCTCCCTCTGTCTCGGTCCTAATGTCAGAGATAGCAGGAGGGAGAGACAGAGAGAGAATGTTGAAGGAACTGTACTCTGTTCCTAAGCTGTGCTGAACCTGCTCTGGGAGTGTTTGATGGGCTACATTAATCGGCCGTGTACAGTCCTGTATCAGGCTGTGCAGAAGCAGAGCATGTTCAGTGTACAACGGGTCAAAGGGAACGATTCACTCCTGTCTGCTACTGGGAAGAGAGACTGACCTTAACATCAAGGCAGCGTTTGACCGAGTGTGACATCGAGGAGCCTGATGGACAGATGGAGGGACAGAGAGAGAGAGACAGAGACAGAGAGAGAAGGAGAGAGAGGGATTGACAGAGAGGGAAAGACAGATGGCGAGACAGAGATAGAAGGAGAGAGAGGGAGAGACAGAGAGGGAAAGAGATGGAGGGACAGAGAGAGAGAGACAGAGAGAGAGAGACAGAGAGAGAGGCAGAGAGAGAGAGAGAAGGAGAGAGAGGGAGAGACAGAGAGGGAAAGACAGATGGAGGGACACAGAGAGAGGAGGAGACAGAGATAGGAGAGAGAGGGAGTGACGGGGGCGGGGGTGGGGTGGGGGAGAGACAGATGGAGAGACAGAGTGAGAAGGAGAGAGATGGAAAGACAGAGAGGGAAAGACAGATGGTGAGACAGAGAGAGAGAGAGTCAGATGGAACGAGAGAGAGGGCGTGACAGGGAGAGAAATACAGATGGAGGGACAGAGTGAGAGACAGAGAGAGAAGGAGAGAGATGGAGTGACAGGGAGGGAAGGACAGATGGAGGGATAGATGGAGAGAGACTGAGATAGACAGAGAGAGAGGGAGTGACAGGGGGAGAAAGACAGATGGAGGGACAGAGAGAGGAATGGAGTGAGAGGGAGAGGCAGAGAGAAGTAGAGCGGGAGAGATGGAGTGACAGAGAGGGAAGGACAGATGGAGGAACAGAGAGAGAGACAGACATAGAAGGAGAGAGAGGGAGTGACGGAGAGGGAAAGGTAAAATGGATACAGAACTGGCTCGTTCATAGAAGACAGAGGGTAGCAGTGGAAGGGTGTTTTTCTGAATGGAGGGATGTGACTAGTGGTGTTCCGCAGGGATCAGTGCTGGGACCTTTGCTGTTTGTAGTATATATAAATGATTTGGAGGAAAATGTAGCTGGTCTGATTAGTAAGTTTGCGGACGACACAAAGGTTGGTGGAGTTGCGGATAGTGATGAGGATTGTCAGAGGATACAGCAGGATATAGATCGGTTGGAGACTTGGGCGTAGAAATGGCAGATGGAGTTTAATTCGGACAAATGTGAGGTGATACATTTCTGAAGGTCTAATGCAGGTGGGAAGTATACAGTAAATGGCAGAACCCTTAGGAGTATTGACAGGCAGAGAGATCTGGGCGTACAGGTCCACAGGTCACTGAAAGTGCAACACAGGTGGATAAGGTAGTCAAGAAGGCATACGGCATGCTTGCCTTCATCGGTCGGGGCACAGAGTATAAAAATAGGCAGGTCATGCTGCAGCTGTACTGAACTTTAGTCAGGCCACACTTAGAATATTGCGTGTAATTCTGGTCGTCACACTACCAGAAGGACGTGGAGGCTTTGGAGAGGGTACAGAAGAGGTTTACCAGGATGTTGCCTGGTCTGGAGGGCATTAGCGATGAGGAGAGGTTGGATAAACTCGGATTGTTTTCACTGGAACGACGGAGGTGGAGGGGCGACATGATAGAGGTTTACAAAGTTATGAGCGGCATGGACAGAGTGGATATTCAGAAGCTTTTTCCCAGGGTGGAAGAGTCAGTTACTAGGGGACAGAGGTTTAAGGTGAGAGGGGCAAAGTTTAGAGGGGATGTGCGAGGCAAGTTCCTTACACAGAGGGTGGTGAGTGCCTGGAACGTGTTGCCGGGGGAGGTGGTGGAAGCAGGTACCATAGAGACGTTTAAGAGACATCTTGACAAATACATGAATAGGATGGGAATAGAGGGATACGGACCCCGGAAGTGCAGAAGGTTTTAGTTTAGGCAGGCATCAAGATCGGCGCAGTCTTGGAGGGCCTAATGGCCTGTTCCTGTGCTGCACTGTTCTTTGTTCTTTGACAGATGGAGGGACAGAGAGAGAGACAGAGAGAGAAGGAGAGAGAGGGAGAGACAGAGAGGGAAAGACAGATGGAGAGACAGAGATAAAGAGGCAGAGATGGAAGGAGAGAGAGGGAGCGAAAGGAAGGGAAAGACAGATGGAGAGACAGAGAGAAAGACAGAGATAGAAGGAGAGTGAGGGAATGTCATGTAGAGAAAGACAGATGGAGGGACAGAGAGAGAGACTGAAAGAGAAAGAAGGATACTTCACAGGGGATATTGGAAGAGGAGGATGCAATTCAACCCCACAATCCTGTTCCGGCATCAAATGAGATCTTGGCTGATCTGTGATGTAACTTACACCATATATCCTGCCTTTGCCCCTTATCTCTTAATACCTTTGGTTAACAGGAATCTATCAATCACAGATTTAAAAATTAACCAATATGCCAGCATGAAATTTGCACAACCAATATCATGAGGGTGTGATGGCTCCCACAGTGGAATAGCTTGCTGGATGTTTAAAATGGAGGCTGTTCCTTCTAGATCATCAAACGTACCTGCCTGTGCCCCAACTTCATCTACATTTCCCTCTCTGCCGATGTGTTTTTCTCTCCATATCTATCTCTAATATGTTTGTGTGCACAGCAGTGAAGGATTACATCAAATTAATATATCTTACATTATCCTTTTCATCCACCTCAACAATCTCTCTCCAACTTTGTCCCTCTCTTCAGCCCTCTCTCTGCCTTCATAACTAACCCTCTCTCCCTCTGTCTCTCTCCTCGTGTCAGAGATAGCAGGAGGGAGAGACAGAGAGAGGAAGACAGAGAGAGAATGTTGAAGGAACTATACTCTATTCCTAAGCTGTGCTGAACCTGCTCTGGGAGTGTTCGATGGGCTATATTAATCGGCCTTGTAAAGTCCTGTATCAGGCTGTGAAGAAGCACAGCTTGTTCAGTGTACAATGGGTCAAAGGGAAAGATTCACTCCTGTCTGCTACTGGGAAGAGAGACTGACCTTAACATCAAGGCAGCGTTTGACAGAGTGTGACATCGAGGAGCCCGAGTAAAACTGAAGTCAGTGGGAATCCGCTGGTTGGAGTCATACTGAGCACAAAGGAAGATGGTTGTGGTTGTTGGAGGTCAATCATCTCAGTCCCAGGACATCACTGCAGGAGTTCCTCAGGGTAGTGTCCGAGGCCCAACCATCTTCAGCTGTGATCACAGGAGAAAATATTGGAAATACTGAGCAGGTCAAGCAGCATCTGTGGAGAGAAAAACAGAGTTAGTGATTCAGCTCGATGCTTTCCAGATTTCCAGCATCCACAGTATTTTGCCTCAGATAATGAAGCAATCCAGAGCCACATGCACCAAGACCCAGACAACATTCAGGTTTGGGCCGACCAGTGACAAGTAACATTCACGTCACACAAGTGCCAGGCAATGACCATCTGCAACAAGAGAGAATCCAACCACCTCCCCTTGGCATTCAAAGCATTATCCCATCGCTGAATCCCCCAGCGTCAACATCCTGGGGAAACATTGACCAGGAACTTAGCTGACGAAATCACATCAATACTGTGGCTACAAGTGATTCACCCCCTGACTCCCCAAAGCCTTTCCATCACCTGCAAGACACAAGTTAGGTGTGTGATGGTATCTCTGTGAGCCCACACCTGGAGTATTGTGTACAGTCCTGGTCTCAGTACTGAAGGAAGGATATACTTGTCTTAGAGGTGAGGGGGAGAAAGAGAGAGGGAGGGGGGTGAGGGAGAGAAAGAGAGAGAGAGAGTGACGGAGTGAAGGAGAAGGTGAGGAATAAAAAATCCCAAAGACACTGCACAGGGTCCATTATAAAACAAAATCTGACACCAAACCCACAGAAGTTGAGATTAAGTGTGATGACCAAATGTTTGGTCAAAGAGGTTAGTTTTAAGGAACGTCTTTAAGCAGGAATGAGAGATAGAGAGACGGAGAGGTTTAGGGAAGGAATTCCCCAGTATTAACAGGCAGTGACATTAATTCCTGATTGTCGGTAGAGATTTGTTCGGAAAGGGTATTAATGTTTTCAGAGCAGAGACAGCTCAATGTGGAGAAGGAGAAAATCAGCCATGACCTGAATGAATGGGCAGGACAGTCTCGAGGGGACGAATGGCCTCCTCCTGTCTTCCGAAGGGCTTTATTAATATCCCTGCCAATGCATTGATGGTTTTCTGCTTCAAAAAATGACCAGTTTGGGGTTCTCTCTAAACCCTCCCGCCAGCCTTGGAACGACTCACGGATTCATGTCTAAGGGAACTGATCAATTGTTCTGGTAGAATTTCCCCCTTTGTTGATGGGTTAATAAAGCCGATGGGATCCTGAGCTTTATAAACAGGTATAGAGTGTAAAAGTCAGGAAGTGATGCTAAACATTTATAAAATAATAGTTTGTCCTCAGCTGCAGTATTGTGTCCAATTCTGGAACCACACTTTAGGAAAGACATGGAGGCTTTGGTGAATGTACAGAAGAGATTTACTAGAACGGTTCCTGGATGAGATTATTACAGTTACACTGATAGACTGGAGAAACTGGGCTTGTTCTCCTTAGAGCAGAGAAGATTAAAAGGAGATTTGATCAAGGTGTATAAAATCATGAAAGCTTTAGATGGAGGAAATAAAGAGAAAGTGTTTCCAATGGCTGAAGGATTGATAACCAGAGAGCACAGATTGAAGGTGATCGGCAAAAACAAACATTGGTGACATGAGGGAAAGGATTTTTTTTCCACACAAGTGCTTCAGATTTGAAATGCAATGTCTGATAGTGGTGGAGACAGATTCAATAGTAACTTTCAAAAGGACAATTGGAGAAATCATTGAAAGAGAAAAAAATCAACAGGCACTTGGAGAGGTTTGAGTTCATTCGGGAAAGCCAGCAAGAATTTGATGAAGTAACAGAGAAGGCTGATGAAGGGAATGCAATGGATTTTATATGGATTTGAAGAAAGCGTTTGACAAAGTAGCACATAAAATTCTGGTTAACAAAACAGAGGCTCATGGGATAGGAGGGCCAGTGTCAGCTTGGATCAAAAATTGGTGAAAGGACAGAAAACAGCCAGTTGTGGTAAATGGTTGTTTTTCAGACTGGAAGATGGTAGACAGCAGTGTTCCCCAAAAGTCAGTGCTTCTTGTAAAATTTTAATATTTGCCGTTAACGAACTTGGAGGAGATGCAAACAGTGAGGGTGACACCAATCGACTACAACAGGACATAGATAGGTGAGCAGAATGGGCAGACAAGTGTCAGAAGGAATTTAATACAGGGAAATGTGAGATGGGCAGAAGGGATAGGGAGAGGGAATACAGACATAATGGCCCAGTTCTAGGGAGTGTGCAGGGACAGAGAGACCTGGGGATACATGTACATACATCTTTGAAGGTGGCAGGACATATTGAGAAAGTAGTCAGCAAAGCATATGGGATCTTGGGCTTCATAAATAGAGATTTTGAGTACAAAAGCATGAAAATTATGCTGAATGTTTACCTGTGGAGGTGGGAGATGTGGGTATGGTTCTTAATGAATACTTTGTCTCCCTCTTTATAAACGAGGGGGAACGATGCAGATATTGTAGTTAAAGAGGAGGAGTGTGAAATATTGGATGGGATAAAGAGAGTGAGAGGGAAATATTAAGGTGTTTGGCAACTTTGAAAGTGGATAAATGGTCAGGCCTGGATGCATTGGAACCAGTTCAGAGAAGGTTCACTCGGCTGATTCCTGGGATGAAGGGGTTGTCTTATGAGGAATGGTTGAACAGGTTGGGCCTATACTCATTGGACTTTAGAAGAATGAGAGGTGATCTTATTGAAACATACTAAATACTTAAAGGGATAGACAGGTTAGATGCAGGTAAGATGTCTCCTTTGGTTCGGGGGTCTAGAACCAGGGGACACAATTTCAAAATCAGGGGGAAGCCACTTAGGTCAGAGATGGGGAGAAATGTCTTTGCTCAGAGTGTTGTGAATCTTTGGAATTCTCTACTCCAGTGGGCTGTGGAAGCTCAGTCTGGGAAAAAGGCATTGAAGTGGATGATCAGCCATGATCGTATTGAATGGCGGAACAGGCTCGATGGGCTGAATGGCCTACTCCTGTTCCTATGTTCCCAAGCTGCTGAAATAGTTTCTCTCAAACTACCCCATCAGTTCCCCTTAATATCTCAACATCTTTAAACAAATCACCTTGATCCTCCTAAATTCCAGGCAATAAATCCCTAGTTTGTGTAATATCACCTCGTAATTTAACCCTTGGAGTCCAGTTATCATTCTGGTAAATCTACACTGCACTCAAATGGACATGGACCCCCCCAAAGTCTCTTTGAACCTCCAGTGTTTCTATCTTTACACCATTTATAAAGTACTCTGTTCTGGTCTTTTTTACTGACATGGAAATCTAACGACCACAGTTTTGCCCATTTATTTAAGATATTAATATCTCTTTGTAATTTGATGCTTCCAGCTACACTGCTTACAATGCTGCCTATTTTTGTGTCATTGGTAAACTTGGGTATGTTGCATTCTACCACATCATCTTAAATCGTTAATAAATACAGCAAACTGAGACACACACGGGCTTTGCACTCGTAGACAGGAGTGAATCATTCCAACCTCGAGGCTTTTTAATTCCAGAATTATGTTTTTTGAAAGAAAAAATAGAATTCAAATTCACAACAGCCCTGTGTGGGATTTGAACTCCTGCTTTTTCAATCATCAGCTCAGGCCTTCAAATTAAAACCCATAAAAAGAGATTCATTTTCCTACTGCTGTTGTCTGACTGACTGAGGTTTTGTATATTGTTCCCTTCTCCTCTTCTTCCATGTGTTTGAAGTCTTTGAAGTTTGTCAGACATTGGTAAACTACTTCATGTGGTGTTGTGTAAATACCTTCAATTCTGTGTATCTGGAAGGGACACAATTCAAATTCTCACCTTATTGCATCAACTAAAACCTGCAGGTCCATTCAAACAACTCTATTTCCTGTCTCTGCAAAGACAGCTCACACTTCCACAATGAAGGAATGTCTGAATGGAAACAGCTTTTGACACATTTCCAAACATGTTTGCTAACACTTTTCAGGATGAAGCTAAATTCAATTTAGAGATTGCAAGCCCCAAATTGAATCTTTTAGATGTAAAAAGTGACACAAATGAAATCCCAGATCTCTCTGTCCCTGCACCCATTTTAACATTGTACCATTTAGTTTATATCGCTTCTCCTCAGTCTTCCTTCCAAAATGCATCATTTTACATTTCTCAGCATTGAAGTTAACCTGCTATGTGTCTGACCATTTCACCAGACTGCCTCTATCCTCCTGAGGTCTACTCCTATTCCCTTCACTGTTTATTACATTGCAAATGGCACAATGTTGAAGTTATTCCCTGTAAACCCAAGTCTAAGTCATTCATATATCAATAAGATCAGTGGTCCTAATCAAAACCCCTGGGGAATACCACAATTTACACTGTATACAGTGAGTACAAAAGCCGAGAGGGTGTGCTGAACATTTATAAAGCTCTGGTCAGGTAACAGAGAGGCAGAGACTGGGATTCAGAGGGTAACGGAGAGGGAGAGTCTGGGATTCAGAGGGTAACAGAGAGGGAGAGACTGGGATTCAGAGGGTAACGGAGAGGGAGAGACTGGGATTCAGAGGGTAACAGAGAGGGAGAGACTGGGATTCAGAGGGTAACAGAGAGGGAGAGACTGGGACTCAGAGGGTAACAGAGAGGGAGAGACTGGGAATCAGAGGTTAACAGAGAGGGAGAGACTGGGATTCAGAGGTTAACAGAGAGGGAGAGACTGGAATTCAGAGGGTAACAGAGTGGGAGAGACTGGAATTCAGAGGTTAACAGAGAGGGAGAGACTGGAATTCACAGGGTAACAGAGAGGGAGAGACTGGGAATCAGAGGTTAACAGAGAGGGAGAGACTGGGATTCAGAGGTTAACAGAGAGGGAGAGACTGGAATTCAGAGGGTAACAGAGTGGGAGAGACTGGAATTCAGAGAATAACAGAGAGGGAGAGACTGGGATTCAGAGGGTAACAGAGAGGGAGAGACTGGGATTCACAGGGTAACAGAGAGGGAGAGACTGGGAATCAGAGGTTAACAGAGAGGGAGAGACTGGGATTCAGAGGTTAACAGAGAGGGAGAGACTGGAATTCAGAGGGTAACAGAGTGGGAGAGACTGGAATTCAGAGAATAACAGAGAGGGAGAGACTGGGATTCAGAGGGTAACAGAGAGGGAGAGACTGGGATTCAGAGGGTAACAGAGAGGGAGAGACTGGAATTCAGAGGGTAACAGAGAGGGAGAGTCTGGGATTCTCAGGGTAACAGAGAGGGAGAGTCTGGGACTCAGAGGGTAAGAGAGAGGGAGAGACTGGAATTCAGAGAGTAACAGAGAGGGAGAGACTGGGATTCAGAGGGTAACAGAGGGAAAAATAGAGTTGGCGAGGGCAACATAGAAATTTTAAGGCACAGAAAGTGGCCACTTGGCCCATTCTCTCTGTGCCAGCCGAAAAACGATCAACCTATTCTAATCCCACCTTCCAGCATTTGGTCCGAGCACTGCAGCTTACCGCACTTGAGGTGCCGATCCAGACTCCTTCTGAATGAGTTGAGGGTCTCTGCCTCAACTACCCTTTCAGGCAGTGAGTTCCAGACCATCGCGACTCTCTGGGTGAAAAAGATTTTCCTCAACTCCCCTCTAATTTTTCGACCAATCACTTTAAATCTATGCCCCCTCGTCACTGACCTTTCTGCTATGGTTCTCTGCCCTTCACCTCCACTCCATCCAGGACCCTCAACATTTTGTACATTTCAATCAGATCTCCCCTCAGCCTTCTCTGTTCCAAGGACAACAACCCCTGCCTATCCTCATAGCTACAATTCTCCAGTCCTGGCAACATCCTAGAAAATGGGAGAGAGACAAAGTCCCGTGTTCATAACACATGGATAAGGAGGTTAATCATCTGAGCTGTAACTCTGAGACAGAGACAGAGAGGGATGGAGAGAGGGAGGGAGAGAGTGAGAGAGATGCAGAGAGAGAGAGGCAGAGAGAGACAGAGAGAGAGGGAGGGAGAGATGGTGTGGGGGAGACACAAACTGAGAGGTGGACAGAGGCAGCGAAAGAGAGAGAGAGGGAGAGACGGAGAGAGAGAGACGGAGAGAGAGATACAGAGAGAGAGAGACAGAGAGAGAGAGACAGAGAGAGAGAGGCAGAGAGAGGGAGAGAGAGGCAGACAGAGAGCTCGAGAGAGACAGAGAGAGAGGGAGCGATGGTGTGAGGGAGGCACAAATTGAGACATGGACAGAGGTTGAGAAAGAGAGAGAGGCAGAGACACAGAGAGAGAGCTGGGGGAGAGACAGATAGAGAGTGCGAGAGGCACAGAGAGAGGAGACACAGAGAGGCAGACAGAGAGCTAGAGAGAGACAGAGAGAGAGGGAGCGATGGTGTGAGGGAGGCACAAATTGAGACATGGACAGAGGTTGAGAAAGAGAGAGAGGCAGAGACACAGAGAGAGAGCTGGGGGAGAGACAGATAGAGAGTGCGAGAGGCACAGAGAGAGAGGAGACACAGAGAGGCAGACAGAGAGAGAGGGAGAGACAGAGAGAGAGGGAGAGATGGTGTGAGGGAGGCAAAAATTGAGACGTGGACAGAGGTAGAGAGAGAGAGGGAGAGATAGAGCGAGAGAGAGGGGGGAAAGACAGATAGCGAGGGACAGAGGCAGTGTGAGAGAGGCAGATTAGAAGGTAGCAAATGTAACCCCACTATTTACAAAAGGAAGGAGAGAGAAAATGGGGAACTAAAGACCTGTTCGTCTAACATCAGTCATAGGGAAAATGCTCGAATCTATAATAAAGGATGTGATAACAGGACACTTAAAGAGAGATTGCAGGGGGTGGGGGGAGAGAGAAATGGGGGGGAGTGAGATGGGGGAGAGTGTGTGAGTGAGACGGAGCAAAGGAGGGAGATACTAGGTTAGGTGGGACAATAAGCTGTGAGGAGAACACAAATAGACAACAAAGAGAGATGGTTTGGGATAGACAGCGATAAATGTCCCAGTGTTGTGGTAACATAAAATGGCCACTGAAAATGAACCTAAAATGGCTGACTGATGTGTGTGGATTTCCACAGATGAGAGGAGAGACAGACAGACAGACAGACAGAAAGAGAGACAAAGAGGGAGACAGGGACCAAGACACAGAGAGTGATCGCAGGATATTTGTCATGGGACAGAGGAAGAGGAGGAGGCCATTTGGCCCCTCAACCCTGTTCTGTCATTCAAGGAGCTCATGGCTGATGTGTGATCTAACTCCATGTACCTATCTTTGTCCCTTAATACCTTTGGTTAACAAAAATCTATCAAACTCAGATTTAAAAATTAACAAGTGTCTCAGCATCAATTGCTGATTGTGGAAGAGAGTTTCAAACTGATACCACACCTGGTGTGTTGAAGTGTTTCTTCATTTCACTCCTGAAAGGTTTTTAGACGAGGTTTATATTTTTAGACTATGCCCCCATGTTCTAGACTCTGCAGCCAGTGGGAATTGTTACTCTCTGTCCACCCTATCAGTTTCCCTTATTATCTTGAAAACAATCATCAAATCACACCTGAGCCTTCAAAATTCCAGGGATACAGAGTAAATCTCCAGCTACACTGTCCCATTAAATATTCCCAAGCCAAGCACAATGTTGGGTTTGACACAGAGTAAATTTCCCTCTACACTGTCCCATCACACACTCCCAGGGCAGGAACATCATGGGGTGGATACAGAGTGAATCTCACTCTACACTGTCCGATACAGACAGACAGAGAGAGAGAGACAGAAAAAGAGAAACAGAGAGACATGGACTGACAGGGTGACTAAAAGAGATGGAAGGATACTTCACAGGGATATTGGAAGAGGAAGATGCAATTCAACCCCACAGCCCTGTTCCGGCATCAAATGTAACTTACACCATATATCCTGCCTTTGCCCCTTATCTCTTAATACCTTTGGTTAACAAGAATCTATCAATCACAGATTTAAAAATTAACCAATAAACCAGCATGAAATTTGCACAACCAATATCATTGTGTGGGTATTTCTGTGTGTGTGTGTGTCTATGTCTGTTTTGGTGTGATGGCTCCCACAGTGGAATAGCTTGCTGGATGTTTAAAATGGAGGCTATTCCTTCTGGATCATCAAAAGTATCCGCCTGGGCCCCAACTTCATCTACATTTCCCCCTCTCCCGATGTTTTTTTCTCTCCATATCTATCTCTTGTATGTTTGTGTCCACAGCAGTGAAGGATTACATCAAATTAATATATCTTACATTATCCTTTTCATCCACCTCAACAATCTCTCTCTCTCCAATTTTGTCCCTCTCTACAGCCCTCTCTCTGCCTTCATATCTATCCCTCTCTCCCTCTGTCTCTCTCCTAATGTCAGAGATAGCAGGAGGGAGAGACAGAGAGAGAATGTTGAAGGAACTGTACTCTGTTCCTAAGCTGTGCTGAACCTGCTCTGGGAGTGTTTGATGGGCTACATTAATCGGCCGTGTACAGTCCTGTATCAGGCTGTGAAGAAGCACAGCTTGTTCAGTGTACAACGGGTCAAAGGGAACGATTCACTCCTGTCTGCTACTGGGAAGAGAGACTGACCTTAACATCAAGGCAGCGTTTGACCGAGTGTGACATCGAGGAACCCGAGTAAAACTGAAGTCAGTGGGAATCGGGGGAAATCTCTCCACTGGTTGGAATCATACCGAGCACAAAGGAAGATGGTTTTGGTTGTTGGAGGTCAATCATCTCAGTCCCAGGCCTTCACTGCAGGAGTTTATCAGGGTAGTGTCCTCAGCCCAGCCATCTTCAACTGAGATCCCAGCAGAAAGTGCTTTAAATACTGAGCAGGTCAGGCAGCATCTGTGGAGAGAGAATCAGAGGTAGTGATTCAGCTCGATGCTTTCCAGATTTCCAGCATCCACAGTATTTTGCCTCAGATAATGAAGCAATCCAGAGCCACATGCACCAAGACCCAGACAACATTCAGGTTTGGGCCGACCAGTGACAAGTAACATTCACGTCACACAAGTGCCAGACAATGACCATCTGCAACATGAGAGAATCCAACCACCTCCCCTTGGCATTCAAATCATTATCCCATCGCTGAATCCCCCAGCGTCAAAATCCTGGGGAAACATTGACATCAAACTTAACTGAACGAAACACATCAATAGTTTCTTCACCCAGTGGCTGGTGGGTGTCTGGAACTCACTGCCTGAAAGGGTGGTCGAGGCAGAAAACCTCATCACATTTAAAACAATCTCTTGGATATTCACTTCTCCATGTTTAAAATGGGTAAGGAATAACTCTGCTCGTCTACACTGCCCCATCGAACACTCTCAGAGAAGGTACAGCATATCTTCGATACAGAGTAAAGCTCCGTTTAAACATTCCCTGGAGTGTCGGATTAACCCGGGTCACTCACTGTGCCCGGCTCAGCCTCAAGACTCACCTGCCTCAGTCACTGAGACGCTCCTGTATCACTTGTCCTAATGTAAGTGGATGCTGGGTTTGGGAGCGGGACAGGCACACGGGATTAGGACGACTGCTCATGTGGAGGATAAGCATCAGTAATCCCTCAGAGAATCAGAACAGACCAGCGAGACTCAGAAAAGGAAACTTGTGTTGAATTTGTGAGTCTTGCATTGTGGAATGCTTTAGTATTTGGTGAGAATGTTGAGCCAGTGACATTTTGCCCCAGTGGGATGAATAGACACTATATGACTTTATTACAACAGTAAGGTACCGTGTGTACTGTAAATATGGACTGAAATAACAATGTAACTGATCAATTTTCAGCTGAATTTTATGACTACAGTTATACCTGCAATCCTGTGAGAATGTACATAAGACACGATGGGATGAAGTCAAAGTGACCACTGTTGAATTTGCTAGCTTGATCTTTGTGGGAACACAAGGGTTAAGTAAGTTAAAAATATTAAATGGTCAATTCGCTTGTTTAAGTAAACACTGAACAGAAATGGGTCTGGAATGTCCTATGTGCTGCATTCCTACTCCTACATCTACTCTGTCAGGACCCCTCATGATTTTGAACACCTCGATCAAATCTCATCTCAAGTTTCTCTTCTCTATGGAGAACAACACCAGTTTCTCCAATCTATCCAGGTAACTGAAGTCCCTCATCCCGGGAACCTTGCTCGTGAGTCTTTTCTGCATCCTCTCGAAAGCCCCCACATCCTTCCGAAAGTACGGTGTCCAGAATTGGACACAATACTAGTTGAGGATGAAGCAGTGTTTTATAAAGCTTCATCATAACCTCCTTGCTTTTATACTCTAAGCCTCGATTTACAAAGCCTAGGATCCCATATGCCTTTTAACCACTTTCTCAACTAGCTCTGCCACCTTCAATTTGTGCACAGACATCCCCAGGTCTCTCTGTTCCTGCACCCACTTCCTTCTGTTCTTAGGTTCTCATAACACAGAGGGACAGGAGGACAGGGAGGTCTGGAAAGAAGGAGGGGGAGAGCAAACAAACAGGAAACACGTATGGGAACACCACCACCTGCAAGTTTCCCTTAAGTCACACACCATCCTGACTTGGAACTATATCGCTGCTCCTTCACTGTGACTGGGTCAAAATCCTGGATCTCCCTTCCTAACAGCACTGTGGGTGTACCTACCCCACATGGACTGCAGCGGTTCAAGAAGGAGGCTCAACACCACCTTCTCAAGGGCAATTATGAATGGGCAATAAATGCTGCCCTGGCCACTAACGCACACATCCAACAAATGAATCAAGAAAATAAAAATTTGACACCGAGTCACTTCAGGAGATATTAGACCAAATGACCAAAAACTTGGTCAGAGGTTGGTTTGACGGAGAATCTTCAAAGAGGAAAGAGAGTTAGTGAGATGGTGAGGTTTGGGAAAGGAATTCCAGAGTTAGGGCCTTGGCAGCTTGAAGGCACGGCCACCAATGGTGGAACGATTCAAATTGGGGATGTTCAAAAGGTCAGAATTAGAGGATGGCAGATATTGGTGGATTGTGGAGCTGGAGGAGATTGCAGAGATAGGGAGGGGTCATTTGTGGAAGACAATTCCAAAATTCCACCATCCTTTGTGTGTAGAAGTGTTAATAAATTTCACCCTTGAAAGGGTCTTCGACTAATGTTCGATTTTTCGACTGTGCCCCTCGTCCGAGACTCCTCCAACCAGTGAGAAGAGTTTCTCTCTATCTACCCCATCAGTTTCCAGTATTGTCTTGTAAACTTTGATCAATTCACCCAGCACAGTGGCACAGTGGTTAGCACCGCAGCCTCACAGCTCCAGCGACCCGGGTTCAATTCTGGGTACTGCCTGTGTGGAGTTTGCAAGTTCTCCCTATGCCTGCGTGGGTTTCCTCCGGGTGCTCCGGTTTCCTCCCACATGCCAAAGACTTGCAGGTTGATCGGTAAATTGGCCATTAGCAATTGCCCCTTGTATAGTTAGGTGGTGGGGAAATATGGGGACAGGTGGGGATGTGGTAGGAATATGGAATTAGTCTAGGATTAGAATTAATGGGTGGTTGATGGTCGGCACAGACTCGGTGGGCCGAAGGGCCTGTTTCAGTGCTGAATCTCGAAACTAAACTAAACTAAACACCCCTTACACTTCAAAATTCCAGGGATACAGAGTAAAGCTCCGTCTAAACTGTCCCTTCAAATGCTGCCAAGCCAAGTACAGAATGGAGTTATCTACAGAGCAAATCTCTGTCCTCTCTGTTCTATAAAACACTCGCAGGACAGGTACAGTGTGGGGTTACATACCGAGTAAAGCTGCCTCTATATATGCCTCTCTTTCTCCTCCTCCATCCAGATGGAGAGAGTAACAGTGAGAAAGACAGGGATAGATATAGAGAGAGAATAACAGACAGAGGGAAGGATCGCAATGGGGAGAGATTACCAGAGAGGAAGAGATTGGGATGGAGAGTGTCGGTCAGTGTTCCTGCAAAGCTGTGTGCAGCAGCCTGGAAGGTGCCACGCAGGTCCTGTTCCCTGATAAATAACACACGTCTTCGAAGATTCTTAAAAATTTAAAGGGACTGCACGTGGGACAAAAACAACTTGCCGTGCACAACAACTAAATTTTCTGGGAACATTGGAGCCAGCTGTAGCTCAGTGGGTAATAATCCTGCCTCTGAGTTATACGTTTGTGGGTTCAGGTCCGAACACAAAATCTAGGCTGATGTCACCCAACAGAAAATCAGAACAGACCAGCGAGACACAGAAAAGGAAACTTGTGTTGAATTTGTGAGCCTCGCTTTCTGTAATGTTTTAGTGTTTGGTCAGAATGTTGACCCAGTGAAATTTTGCCCCTGTGGCATGAGAGTTATCTGAATAGAGATTATAAGATCTTATTACAACATGAAGGTACCGTGCGCACTGAGTATAACAACATTTGCAGCGTCCCATCATGTAAAATACTTTACTGGGTGTGGGATCAGGGTTTGATATTTCCAACACACTGAGGGAAACTCGAACTTTTAATCAGCCCTGGGAGGAAAGTAAACCTGGAGACTTTCAAACAGTAATCAATGTCAGATTTGATCAATTATTAGGGATTAATCAATTTAGTATACAAAGCAGACAGAATATGCCGTTAAAGAGCGGGATATGGGTTTCCTACCAGCCTGCAGAAGGAAGTGCACCCTCTGCAGTTGTGGTATCACCAAAAGCAGCCAAATTAAAATAGCAAATTGATGTATGTGGAGTTTTACTGAGGTTCTGAGAGAGGAGCGAGAAACAGGCATAGACACAGACAGCCAGACACAGACACACACACAGAGAAACACACAGAGAAACACACACACACACACAGACCGACATGCACAGACACAGACACACACAGACACAGAGACCGACATGCACAGACACACAGAGACCGACATGCACAGACACACACACAAACAGACTGCCCAAGGGACAGAGAGTGACAGAAGAATATTTCAATTTCTATAATATTTCAATTTCAGTTTCTATAAGATCCCCCCTCATTCTTCTGAACTCCAATGAATATAATCCCAATCTACTCAGTCTCTCCTCATAAGCCAACCCCCTCCACTCTGGAATCAACCTAGTGAACCTCCTCTGCACCCTCTCCAGTGCCAGTACATCCTTTCTCAAGTAAGGAGACCAAAACTGCACACAGTACTCCAGATGCGGCCTCACCAGTACCTTATACAGCTGCAACATAACCTCTCTGCTTTTAAACTCAATCCCTTTCGCAATGAAGGACAAAATTCCATTTGCCTTCCTAATTACTTGCTGTACCTGCAGACCAACCTTCTGCGATTCATGCACAAGGACACCCAGGTCCCTCTGCATAGCAGCATGCTGCAACTTTTTACCATTCAAGTAATAATCCTTTTTACTGTTACTCCTACCGAAATGAATAACTTCACATTTATTAACATTGTATTCCATCTGCCAGACCTTTGCCCACTCACTCAATGTATCTATGTTCCTCTGCAAAGTTTCACAGTCATCTGCACACTTTGCTCTGCCACTCATCTTAGTGTCATCTGCAAACTTTAACAGCCTACACGTGGTCCCCAACTCCAAATCATCGATATAAATTGTAAATAATTGTGGTCCCAACACCGATCCCTGAGGCACACCACTAGTGACTGATTGCCAGCCAGAATAGCACTCATTTATCCCCACTCTCTGCTTCCTGTTAGTCAACCAGAGAGGGAAAGGCAGTTGGAGAGACAGAGAGAGAGAGAGACGCAGAGATGGAAGGAGAGAGATGGAGTGACAGGGAGGGAAAGACAGATGAAGAGACAGAGTGAGAGACAGAGAGAGGAGAGAGATGGAGTGACAGGGAGGGAAGGACAGATGGAGAGACAGAGAACGAGAGACAGAGATAGAAGGAGAGAGAGGGAGTGACAGGGAGGGAAAGACAGATGGAAAGACTGAGAGAGAGAGAGGCAGAGATGGAAGGAGGGAGAGTGAGACAGAGAGGGAAAGACAGATGGAGGGACAGAGAGAGAGACACACAGAGATGGAAGGAGAGAGATGGAGTGACAGGGAGGGAAAGACAGATGGAGGGACAGAGTGAGGGACAGAGAGTGGAGAGAGATGGAGTGACAGGGAGGGAAAGACAGATGGAAAGACTGAGAGAGAGAGAGGCAGAGATGGAAGGAGGGAGAGGCAGTGACAGGGAGGGAAAGACAGATGGAAAGACTGAGAGAGAGAGACAGAGATAGAAGGAGAGAGAGGGAGTGACAGGGAGGGAAAGACAGATGGAAAGACTGAGAGAGAGAGACAGAGATAGAAGGAGAGAAATGGAGTGACAGGGAGGGAAGGACAGATGGAGAGACAGAGAGCGAGAGACAGAGATAGAAGGAGAGAGAGGGAGTGACAGGGAGGGAAAGACAGATGGAGAGACAGAGAGAGAGAGAGACCGAGATAGAAGGAGAGAGAGGGAGAGATAGGAAGGGAAAGACAGATGGAGAGACAGAGACAAGGAGAGAGATGGAGTGACAGGGAGGGAAGGACAGATGGAGGGACAGAGAGAGAGAGACAGAGAGAGAAGGAGAGAGATGGAGTGACAGGGAGGGAAGGACAGATGGAGAGGCAGAGATGGAAGGATTGAGAGAGTGTGTGACAGGGAGGGAAAGACAGATGGAAAGAGAGAGGGAGAGACAGACAGCGAGGGAAAGACATATGGAGGGGCAGAGAGTGAGACAGAGAGAGAAGGAGAGAGAGGGAGTGTCAGGGAGGGAAAGACAGATGGAGGGACAGAGAGAGCGAGAGACAGGGAGAGAGATGGAGTGACAGGGAGTGAAGGAAAGATAGAAGGATAGAGAGAGAGACAGAGAGAGGCAGAGACAGAGATCGAAGGAGGGAGATGGAGTGACGGGGGGTGGGGAGGGTGGTGCAGTAGACAGGTGGAGGGACAGAGAGAGAGAGGCAGAGATGGAAGTAGTGAGAGGGAGTGTCAAGGAGGGAAAGACAGATGGAGGGACAAAGTGAGAGACAGAGAGAGCAGGAGAGAGATGGAGTGACAGGGAGGGAAGGACAGATGGAGGGATAGAGAGGGAGAGACAGAGAGAGTGGCAGAGACAGAGATAGAAGCAGAGAGAGGGAGTGACAGGGAGCGAAAGACAGATGGAGAGACAGGAAGAGACAGAGATCTCTCCCGATGTTTCTGTCTCCATACCTATTTCTTAAATGTTTGTGCACACAGCAGTGAAGGATTACATCAAATTAATTTCTCTTACATTCTCCCTTTCAATCGACCCCGCAATCTCTCTCTCTCCAACCTTGTCCCTCTCCACAACACTCTCTCTGTCTCCATATCTAACCCTCTCTCCCTCTGTCTCTCTCCTCGTGTCAGAGATAGCAGGAGGGAGAGACAGAGAGAGGAAGACAGAGAGAGAATGTTGAAGGAACTATACTCTATTCCTAAGCTGTGCTGAAGCTGCTCTGGGAGTGTTTGATGGGCTACATTAAGCGGCCGTGTACAGTCCTGTATCAGGCTGTGAAGAAGCACAGCTTGTTCAGTGTACAACGGGTCAAAGGGAACGATTCACTCCTGTCTGCTACTGGGAAGAGAGACTGACCTTAACATCAAGGCAGCGTTTGACCGAGTGTGACATCGAGGAGCCCGAGTAAAACTGAAGTCAGTGGGAATCCGCTGGTTGGACTCATACCGAGCACAAAGGAAGATGGTTGTGGTTGTTGGAGGTCAATCATCTCAGTCTCAGGACATCACTGCAGGAGTTCCTCAGGTTAGTGTCCTCGGCCCATCCATCTTCAGCTGCTTCCTCAATGACCTGCCCTCCATCGTAAGGTCAGAAGTAGGGATGTTCACTGTTGATTGCACAGTGTTCAGTTCCATTCACACCTCCTCAGATAATGAAATCCCAGCAGGAAGTGCTGGAAATACTGAGCAGGTCAGGCAGCATCTGTGGAGAGAGAAACAGAGTTAGTGATTCAGCTCGATGCTTTCCAGATTTCCAGCATCCACAATATTTTGCCTCGGATAATGAAGCAATCCAGAGCCACATGCACCGAGACCCGGACAACATTCAGGTTTGGGCCGACCAGTGACAAGTAACATTCACGTCACACAAGTGCCAGGCAATGACCATCTGCAACAAGAGAGAATCCAACCACCTCCCCTTGGCATTCAAAGCATTATCCCATCGCTGAATCACCCAGCGTCAACATCCTGGGGAAACATTGACATCAAACTTAACAGAACGAAACACGTCAATAGTTTCTTCACCATCTCTCTGGGACAGAGAGACACAGATAAAGAATGTGAGTAAGCTTTGACAGAACCTCAGTAAATTGTTCCAACCATTGCTAATGATAGAAATCAAGGATTATATTAGAGCAAAGGAAGAGGCAGAGAATGTTAGCCCCTTTATAACTATATCCTTTAGTTTAGATTGCCTCTCCTCCTTCTTCCTACCTGTGGAGGTGGGAGATGTGGGCATGGTTCTTAATGAATTCTCTGTGTCCGTCTTTATAAAAGAGTGGGAACGATACAGAGATTGTAGTTAAAGAGGAGGAGTGTGAAATATTGGATGGGATAAACAGAGTGAGAGGGGAAATATGAAGGTGTTTGGCAGCTTTGAAAGTGGATAAATGGTCAGGCCTGGATGCATTGGAATCAGTTCAGAGAAGGTTCACTCGGCTGATTCCTGGGATGAAGGGGTTATCTTTCAGGAATGGTGGAACAGGTTGGGCCTATACTCATTGGAGTTTAGAAGAATGAGAGGTGATCTTATTGAAACATACAAGATTCTGAGGGGACTTTACAGGGCGGATGCTGGGAGGATGTTCCCCTTGTGGGGAAGTCTAGAACTAGGGGGCAGGTACACTGTGGGGTTTGATACAGAGTAAAGCTGCCTCTGTATATGCCTCTCTTTCTCCTCCTCCATCCAGATGGAGAGAGTAACAGTGAGAAAGAACAGGGATAGATATGGAGAATAAGAGAGAGAGGGAAGGATTGCAATGGGGAGAGAGTACCAGAGAGAAAGAGGAAGAGATTGGGATGGAGAGTGTTGGTCAATGTTCCTGCAAATCTGCGTGCAGCAGCCTCAAAGGTCCCACGCAGATCCTGTTCCACAATAAATAGCACACGTCTTCAAAGATTCTTCAAAGATTTCAAGGGACAGCTCACGTTAAAAAAACTGGGCACGCACAACATCTAAATTTGCACGGGAACATTGGAGCCAACTGCGGAATACATGTTTCTTACCAGCCTGCATAAGGAAGTGCAACCTCTGCAGATGCGGTGAAACCAAAAGCAGCTGACTTCAAATGGCAAACTGATGTATGTGGAGTTTTACAAAGGGTCTGAGAGAGGAGAGAGAAACAGACATAGACACACACACACAGAAACACACACACAGAAACACACACACAGAAACACACACACAGAAACACAGAAACACACACACAAACACAGAAACACACACACACACACAGAAACACAAACACACAGAAACAGAAACACACACAGAAACACACACAGAAACACACACACACAGAAACACACACACACACAGAAACACTCACACACAGAAACACACACACAGAAACACTCACACACAGACACAGAAACACACACACACACACAGAAACACACACACACACACACAGAAACACACACACACACAGAAACAGAAACACACACACAGAAACACACACACACAGAAACAGAAACACACACACACAGAAACAGAAACACACACACACACACACACATAGAAACACACACACACACACACACACATAGAAACACACACACACACAGAAACACATACAGAAACATACACACACACAGAAACACACACACAGACACAGAAACAGAGTGACTCAGGGACAGAGCGCGAAAGAAGAATATTTCAATTTTCAAAAGGCATTTGATGAGATCAACCTTCGATTTAAAAATGACAATTGATTTTGCATCAATGTTTGCGTGCAGAAGACACGTTCCAAACTACTACCACCTTTAGCCTGGAGTGGCGGATTTTTACTCAGAGTGTTGTGAATCTTTGGAATTCTCTACCCCAGTGGGCTGTGGAAGCTCAGTCTGGGAAAAAGGCATTGAAGTGGATGATCAGCCATGATCGTATTGAATGGCAGAGCAGGCTCGATGGGCTGAATGGCCTACTCCTGTTCCTATGTTCCCAAGCTGCTGAAATAGTTTCTCCCAAACTACCCCATCAGTTCCCCTTAATATCTCAACATCTTTGAACAAATCACCTTGATCCTCCTAAATTCCAGGCAATAAATCCCTAGTTTGTGCAATATCACCTCGTAATTTAACCCTTGGAGTCCAGTTATCATTCTGGTAAATCTACACTGCACTCAAATGGACATGGACCCCCCAAAGTCTCTTTCAACCTCCAGTGTTTCTAGCTTTACACCATTTATAAAGTACTCTGTTCTAGTCTTTTTTTGCTGACATGGAAATCTAACTACCACAGTTTTGCCCATTTATTTAAGATATTAATATCTCTTTGTAATTTGATGCTTCCAGCTACACTGCTTACAATGCTGCCTATTTTTGTGTCATTGGTAACCTTGGGTATGTTGCATTCTACCTCATCATCTTAAATCATTAATAAATACAGCAAACTGAGACACACACGGGCTTTGCACTAGTAGACAGGAGTGAATCATTCCAACCTGGAGGCTTTTTAACTCCAGATTAATGTTGAAAAAAAAATTCAAATTCACAACAGCCCTGTGTGGGATTTGAACTCCTGCTTTTTCAATCATCAGCTCAGGCCTTCAAATTAAAACCCATAATAAGAGATTCATTTTCCTACTGCTGTTGTCTGACTGACTGAGGTTTTGTATATTGTTCCCTTCGCCTCTTCTTCCATGTGTTTGAAGTCTTTGAAGTTTGTCAGACATTGGTAAACTACTTCATGTGGTGTTGTGTAAATACCTTCAATTCTGTGTATCTGGAAGGGACACAATTCAAATTCTCACCTTATTGCATCAACTAAAACCTGCAGGTCCATTCAAACAACTCTATTTCCTGTCTCTGCAAGGACAGCTCACACTTCCACAATGCAGGAATGTCTGAATGGAAACAGCTTTTGACACATTTCCCAACACGTTTGCTGACACTTTTCAGGATGAAGCTCAATTCAACTGACAAGACTCGAAGCCCCAAATTGAAGCTTTCAGATATAAAAACTGACGCAGATCTCTCCAGATTCCCGATCTCTCTGAACCAGCACCCATTTTAACATTGTACTATTTAGTTTATATCGCTTCTCCTCAGCCTTCCTTCCTAAATGCATCATTTGACATTTCTCAGCATTGAAGTTAACCTGCCATGTGTCTGACCATTTCACCAGACTGCCTCTATCCTCCTGAACCCCACACTGTACCTGCCCTGACAGTGTTTTATAGAACAGAGAAGACAGAGATTTACTACTACTATTCCCTTCTCTGTTTATTACATTGCAGATGGTGTAATGTTGAAGTTATGCCCTGTAAACCCAAGTCCAAGTCATTAATATATATCAAAAAGATCAGTGGTCCTAATCCAAACCCCTGGGGAATACCACTGTACCACAATGTACACTGTATACAGTCAGTACAAAAGCAGGGAGGTTATGCTGAACATTTATAAAGCTCTATTTCAGCCCCGACTGGAGAACTGTGTCCAGTTCTGGTCACCACACTTTAGGAAGGATGTGAGATTCCTTGAGAGGGTGCAGAGATTTACCAGAATGGTTTCAGAGATGGGGGATTTTAGCTACAAGGTTAGGTTGGAAAAGCTGGGTTTGATCTCCTTAGAAGAAAGTAGATAGAGGGGAGATTGAATAGAAGTGTATAAGATTATGTCAGTCAAAGAGACCACCCTCCGGTCTGAAACAACCATTCACCACTACTCTCTGTGTCCTGTCCCTTAGCCAATGTTGTATCCACTCTGTCCCTGTCCCGTTCATTCCATCAGCATTCCTTTCGTGAACTAGTCAGTTATGAGGCAGCATTCTGACCTCCCATTGAGGAAATTGGTCCCAGAGCACAGAAAAACACACACAGACAGGCAATGACCATCTGTAACAAGAGAGAATCCAACCACCTCCCCATGGCATTCAAAGCATTATCCCATCGCTGAATCCCCCAGCATCAACATCCTAGGGAGACATTGACCAGGAACTGAGCTGAAGTAATCACATCAGTACTGTGGCTACAAGTGACTCACCCCCCTGACTCCCCAAAGCCTTTCAACCACCTACAAGACACAAGTCAGGTGTGTGATGGTATCTCTCCACTTGCCTGGATGAGTGTAACATCGACAACACTCCAGAGGCTCGACACCATCCAGGACAAAGCAGTCCACCTGATTGGTACACCATCCACCACTTTCAACTTTGATCAGATCACCCCTTACCCTTCTAAATTCCAGGGATACAGAGTAAAGCTCCGTCTACACTGTCCCATCAAATGCTGCCAAGCTATTAGTTAGCTTTTGAGTAAAGCTCTGTCTTCTCTGTTCTATAAAACACTCCCAGGGAAGGTACAGTGTGGGGTTAGATACAGAGTAAAGCTGCCTCTATATATGCCTCGCTTTCTCCTCCTCCATCCAGATGGAGAGAGTAACAGTGAGAAAGACAGGGATAGATATAGAGAGGGAAGAACAGGGAGAGGGAAGGATAGCAATGGGGAGAGATTACCAGAGAGAAAGAGGACGAGATTGGGATGGAGAGTGTCGGTCAGCATTCCCGCAAAGCTGTGTGCAGCATCCTGGAAGGTATGACACAGTGAGAGATTGAAATTAAGAGGGTACAGAGAGAGAAATAAACAAGGAGAGTAGCAGAGAGGGGAACTAGTGATTGATTGAGTGAGTAAGAGAGAGGGGAAGACGGAGATGGAGAGAGATTACCAGTAAGAGTAGCTCTCCACTTCTCTCTCCATGCATATCTCTCCCTTTCTCACTGTTACCCTCTCTCCATCTATATTCCTCCCTCCCTCCTGGTGTTTCACACTCTACACCTATTTCTTGTACCTCTGTGCACACAGGATTACATCAAACTATGATAACATTTGTCATTTGCACTTTTGATCTAACCTAACAACATGACTGTCTCCAACATTATCTCTGTGTCTGTGAACAGCGGGACCTTGGAGTGAATGCTCACTGATTCCTGAGGCTGACAGGACAGGTGGATAAGCTGGTTAGGAAGGGATAAGGGAGACTTTCATTTCCCGACCAGCGGAAATAATCTCTCAGTGTCCACCCTATCCAGTCCCTTTAGAATCTGATATGTTTCAATGAGATCACCTCTCATTCTTCTAAACTGCAGAGAATACAGGTCCTCTTTACTCAGCCTCTCATCATAGGACAATGGCAGAGAAGCTAAACAAATACTCTGTCTGTCTTTATGTTCTCTCTCATGCTCTGTAATCTTCCTTGAATCATTGAACACTGCAGTTTGTGGATCATTTCACTGCTTGCTGTTGAGCTGATGAAATTGTTTGATTGGCAGTGATAATATTTTTGGACCATTGTATTGAGTCCAATGGGTTGCAACTAGGATTACTGGGTGATTTCTCTCTGCAACTTTTAATCTTTAATCAAGCTTATCTGGGCATTAACCTGCAATCTGTTTTTATATGTCTGACTCCACTCATTCTCCCGGGGATAAAGTTACTTTTGTCTGGTTGTGCACCCAATTAAATGACTGTTTGACATGGCGAGACTTTCTTTACTGTGAACGTGTGCTGATGTCTCTCCCTCTCTCTCACACACACACTATCTGCCTCTCTCTCTGCCCACAAATATCCCGGACTTTCCCTCTCTCTCTGACGGACACTCTATCTCTCATTCATTTTTCACACTTTCTGTACACCCTGTGTCTGCTCTTTTCCTCTAATTTCTCATTTTCCTTCCCACTCTCTCTCTCCATCTCTCTCTCTCTCTCTCTTCTGCTTTGTTACTCTCTCCTCACCTTTATCTTTCCATTTATCTGTTTCCTCACTCTCAAACTCTACCTCTCCCTCACTCTCCACCTTCCTTTCTCTTTGATCTCTCTTCAATCTCTCCATTACTCTCTCTCCATCTCTGTCCAATTGAGGAGATTCTCCCTCCATTTCTCACCATCTCTTGCTCTCTCCCTCTCACCTATTTTCTCTCAGTCTCTCCATCTCTCTATCACTCTCTCTCCATCTCTGTCCAATTGAGGAGATTCTCCCTCCATTTCTCACCATCTCTTGCTCTCTCCCTCTCACCTATTTTCTCTCAGTCTCTCCATCTCTCTATCACTCTCTCTCCATCTCTGTCCAATTGAGGAGATTCTCCCTCCATTTCTCTCCATCTCTTGCTCTCTCACTCTCTCCCTCTCACCTATTTTCTCTCGGTCTCTCCATCTCTCTATCACTCTCTCTCCATCTCTGTCCAATTGAGGAGATTCTCCCTCCATTTCTCTTGCTCTCTCACTCTCTCCCTCTCACCTATTTTCTCTCGGTCTCTCCATCTCTCTATGATTCTTTCAAGCTCAGTTCTTCCTCTCTCTCTCCCCATAACTCTCTCTTTTCTATTTCCCTCTCTTTTACTTGCTCTCCAACTCTCTTGCTCTTTCTGTCCATGTTGGGTCCCTTTAAGAGTTTGGGACAGTTCTGGTGGTGCAGGGTCCCTTTAAGAGTCTGGTGCTGACCCCCCTCCCCCACCCCAGGGGCGGGGTTACAAGTCGCCCAAACCGCGGCTGCGCGGAGGCAAGAGGCAGCTTCTGACCCCTTGACCTCCAGACACGTGGGGCGAGGCAGCCAATGAGACCTCACTGACGCCCTGGCGGGAGGGGGGGTGTCATCAGCCGCCATGTTTGCGCGACGTCACCCGCCGGCCTCTTCTTTCCGCAAACAGCAGCTGAAAGGAAAAGGAGAAGCGGCTTCAGCTGTCGATCTCAATGGAGGAAAGTTGAACGTCTGAGCCGGGGGACAATATAAAAAAGGGGCGGTTAACGCTCTTGTGGAGATGCGCATGTGCGGAGCATCCTCCCAGAGTGCAGCGCGGCCTGTACCGCAGAAAGGGGCCTTTCCCACTCGCGGGGCATTGTGGGAGCCGCAGGACGCCATTGCCCCCTCATTAACTCAGTCAGAATTAACTCATTCCCTCTCAGCTCTCTCTCCCTCCTTTTCATATTGCAGGCTGAAATGGGGCTTTGTTGGCATCCATTACACCATCCCGGGTGTGATCAGATACTCTGTCCCTTCGTAAACGATTTCCCGTCCCTCCATCAGCTTGTGATTGTTATTGGCTTTTCTCCTACTGAAATGGTTGCTGAATCTGTTGGTCTTTTTCTACTCGCTTCATAACTAACCCTCTCTCCCTCTGTCTCTCTCCCAGTGTCAGAGATAGCAGGAGGGAGAGATAGAGAGAGGAAGAAAGACACAGAGAACAACCCCAGCTTCTCCAATCTATCCACGCAACTGAAGTCCCTCATCCTGGAACCTTGCTCGTGAATCTTTTCTGCATCCTCTCTTATGCCTCCACATCCTACCTAAAGCACGGTGTCCAGAATTGGACACAATACTAGATGAGGATGAAGCAGTGTTTTATAAAGCTTCATCATAACCTCCTTGCTTTTATACTCTAAGCCTCTATTTACAAAGCCTAGGATCCCATACGCCTTTTAACCACTTTCTCAACTAGCTCTGCCACCATCAATTTGTGCACAGACATCCCCAGGTCTCTCTGTTCCTGCACCCACTTCCTTCTGTTCTCAAGTTCCCATGACAGAGAGGGACAGGAGGACAGGGAGGTCGAGAAATAATGAAGGGGAGAGAGAGCAAACAAACAGGAAACACATATGGGAACACCACCACCTGCAAGTTTCCCTTCCAGTCTCACACCATCCTGACTTGGAACTATATCACCATTCCTTCACTGTCACTTGGTCAAAATCCTGGATCTCCCTTCCTAACAGCACTGTGGGTGTACCTCCCCCACATGGACTGCAGCAGTTCAAGAAGGTTCAACGGCAATTGGTGATGGGCAATAAAATGCTGGCATAGCCAGTAATGCACACATCCAACAAATGAATAAAAAATAATAACAATTTGGCACCAAGTCACTAAAGGAGATATTGAACTGGACACAAGAACACAAGACGTAGGAGCAGGAGTAGGCCATTCAGCCCCTCGAGGCTGCCCTGCCATTCAATAAGATCATGACTGATCTGTCCCAACACTCAACTCCTCTTTCAGGCCTGCTCTGCAGAACCCTCGACTCCCTGAGAGGGTTGAGAACAAATATTTTCCCACAAAGACAATCAGGGTGAGACTCCCAAATCTGGAGCCCCTTAAATAGCAAGAATCAAACCAGGTAGAATAAGGCACAAAAGGGAAGCTTATGTCAGATACCGAGAGCTCAATACCACAGAAAGCCGAGAGGAGTGAAGAAAGTGCAGGGGTGAAATTAAAAAGAAAATTAGGAAAGCAAAAAGATAGTCGGAAAATAATATTACCAAGTAAAATCAAGGAAAGCACAAAGATGTTTTATAAATACATGAAGAGCAAGAGGATAACTAAGGATAGAGTATTAGGGACCAGAAAGGGAATGTGTGTATGGAGGTAGGAGATGTGGGCACGGTTCTTAATGAATACTTTGTCTCCGTCTTCATAAAAGAGGGGGAACTATGCAGACATTGTAGTTAAAGAGGAGGAGTGTGAAATATTGGATGGGATAAACAGGGTGAGAGGGAAATATTAAGGTGTTTAGCATCTTTGAAAGTGAATAAATGGTCAGGCCTGGATGCATTGGAATCAGTTCAGAGAAGGTTCACTAGGCTGATTCCTGGGATGAAGGGGTTATCTTTGAGGAATAGTTGAACAGGTTGGGCCTCTGCTCATTGGAGTTTAGAAGAATGAGAGGTGATCTTATTGAAACATACAAGATTCTGAGGGGACTTGACAGGGCGGATGTTGGGAGGATGTTTCCCTTGTGGAGGAGTCTTGAACTAGGGGGCACCGTTTAAAAATAAAGGGTCTGCCATTTAAGACTGAGCTAAGGAAGACTTCTTTCTCCCAGAGGTTGGTTAGGCTTTGGAATTCTCTTCCCCAGAGAGCAGTGGAGGTTGGGTCAATGAATTTACAAGGGAGTCAAGGGTTATGGGGGGCAGGCAGGAAAATGGAGTTAAAGTCACTATCAGATCAATCATGATCATATTGACTGACAGAACAGGCTCAAGAGGCTGAATGGCCTACTCCTGCTCCTATTTCTTCGGATCGAGTGTATAAATTGGAGGATTTGCTCTCCACTTTTTAAACCATTTTTATAGCAGAGACAGGTCCATGTGTAATATAAACAGAGACAGGGTCTAGTGCAGACCTAACTAGTGCATTGACAACTGAGACTAGTGTAAAAGGTATCAAGGATACAGAATTCTAAATATACATTCAGGGGAAGTTTTTTAGGCCAGTACGTAGCAAGGTCAACAAGAGATGGGTCAGTTTGACACTTAGTTTTAGGGAATGAAGCTGGGCCGGTGGAAGGTGATTTAGAAAAGGTGGACTGGAAAACGCTACTTGAAGGTAAATCAGTGTCAGAGCAGTGAGATTGAATCATTTCATCCTGGAGGATTTATTATTCCAGAGTTATTTTTTATTTTCAGAGAAATTCAAATTCACAAGAGCCCAATGTGGGATTTGAACTCCGACTTTTTCAGTCATTACCTCAGGCTTTCAGATTACAAACTGTAAAAGACATTCACCTTCCTCCTGTTGTGACCTGACTGTCTCAGCTTTTGTGTATTGTCTCCAATCTTGTTCTTTCATGTGTCTGAAGACTTTGATGTTATTCAGACATTGGTAAACCACTTCATTCTCTCAGGTCATCGGCTCAAATACCTTCAGGGACACAATCCACAATCTAATTCACACCCTATTCAAGCAACTAAAATCTTCAACTCCATTCAGACACCCCGATATCCTGTCCCTGCACAGATAACTGACAGTTCCACAATGCAGAAATGTCTGAATGAGAAACCACATTTACCTGACACAATCCAAGCTCCAAATTGAATCATTAAGATATCGAAAATACCACAGAAATGTGACTTGTTCCTTGTAACAGTGAGACTGAAACATTTCAGGGTACTATTCAACCAAGAAGGATTCCGAGAAAAGTCAGGATCAGGATTGAAAGAGAAAGAGAGACAGTAAAAAGGGGGGAGTGAGAGAGGGGGTAGAGAGAGAGAGAGAGACTGTCAGCTCCTGGATGGGGAAGGATTCTCTGTTCCTTCACCCATTTTAACATTGTACCATTTAGTTTAGACAGAGAGACATAGACTGACAGGGTGACTGACAGAGAAAGAAGGATATTTAACATCGGATATTGGATGTAATTTAACCCCACAACCCTGTTCCGGCATTCAATGAGATCAGGGCTGATCTGTGATCTATCTTACACCATATATCCTGCCTTTGCCCCTTATCTCTTACTATCTTTGCTTAACAAGAATCTATCAATCACAGGTTTAAAAATTAACCAATAATCCAGCATGAAATTTCCACAAACAATATCATGAGGGTGTGATGGCTCCTACAGTGGAATAGCTCACTGGATGTTTAAAATGGAGGCTATTTCCTCTGGGAAAGACAGATGGAGGGACAGAGAGAGAGGGACAGAGAGAGAGAGACAGAGAGAGAGGCATAGATAGAAGGGGAGAGAGGGAGTGACAGGGAGGGAAAGGCAGAAGAAGGGACAGAGAGAGAGAGACAGAGAGAGAAGGAGAGAGACGGTGTGACAGGGAGCGAAGGACAGATGGAGAGACAGAGGCAGAGTGAGAAGGAGCGAGATGGAGAGGCAGGGAGTTCAGGACAGATGGAGGGATAGAGAGAGTGTGACAGAGACAGAAAGAGAGAGAGCGTGTGATGGGGTGACTGACGGAAAGACAGAGTGAGAAAGACAGAGAGAGAAGGAGAGTGTGGGAGAGACAGAGAGAGAGAGGCAGAGATGGAAGGAGAGAGAGGGAGTGACAGGGAGGGAAAGTCAGATGGAGGGACAGAGAAAGAGAGACAGAGAGAGAAGGAGAGACAGGGAGTGACAGGGAGGGAAGGACAGATTGAGGGATAGAGAGAGAGAGACAGAGATAGAAGGAGAGAGAGGGAGAGACGGAGAGGGAAAGACAGATGGAGGGACAGAGAGAGAGACAGAGAGAGAAGGAGGGAGAGGGAGTGTCAGGGAGGGAAAGAGAGGGAGAGACAGGTAGAGAGATGGAGTGACATGGAGGGAAGGACAGATGGTGGGATAGAGAGAGAGGAACAGAGATAGGAGAGAGATGGAATGATGGGGGTGGGGGTGGGAAGACAGATGCAGGGACAGAGAGAGAGGCAGAGATGGAAGGAGAGAGAGGGATTGATAGGGAGGGAAGGACAGATGGAGAGACAGAGAGATAGAGACAGAGATAGAAGGAGAGAGAGGGAGAGACAGAGAGGGAAAGACAGATGGAGTGACAGAGAGCGAGACAGAGAGAGAGGCAGAGACAGAGATAGAAGGAGAGAGACGGAGAGACAGAGAGGGAAGGAGAGAGATGGAATTTAGAGGGTAACAGAGAGGGAGAGACTGGGGTTCAGAGGGTAACAGAGAGGGAGAGACTGGAATTCAGAGGGTAACAGAGAGGGAAAGACTGGGATTCAGAGGGTAACGGAGAGGGAGAGACTGGAATTCAGAGGGTAACAGAGAGGGAGAGACTGGGATTCAGAGGGTAACAGAGAGGGAGAGACTGGAATTCATAGGGTAACAGAGAGGGAGAGACTGGGATTCAGAGGCTAACAGAGAGGGAGAGACTGGAATTCAGAGTGTAACAGAGAGGGAGAGACTGGGATTCAGAGGGTAACAGAGAGGGAGAGACTGGGATTCAGAGGGTAACAGAGAGGGAGAGTCTGGAATTCAGAGGGTAACAGAGAGGGAGAGACTGGGATTCAGAGGGTAACAGAGAGGGAGAGACTGGGATTCAGAGGGTAACAGAGAGGGAGAGACTGGGATTCAGAGGGTAACAGAGAGGGAGAGTCTGGAATTCAGAGGGTAACAGAGAGGGAGAGACTGGAATTCAGAGAGTAACAGAGAGGGAGAGACTGGGATTCAGAGAGTAACAGAGGGAAAAATAGAGTTCGCGAGGGCAACATAGACATTTTAAGGCACTGAAAGCGGCCACTTCACCCATTCTCTCTGTGCCAGCCGAAAAACGATCAACCTATTCTAATCCCACCTTCCAGCATTTGGTCCGAGCACTGCAGCTTACCGCACTTGAGGTGCCTATCCAGACTCCTTCTGAATGAGTTGAGGGTCTCTGCCTCAACTACCCTTTCAGGCAGTGAGTTCCAGACCATCGCGACCCTCTGGGTGAAAAAGATTTTCCTCAACTCCCCTCTAATTTTTCTACCAATCACTTTAAATCTCTGCCCCCTCGTCACTGACCTTTCTGCTATGGTTCTCTGCCCTTCACCTCCACTCCATCCAGGACCCTCAACATTTTGTACATTTCAATCAGATCTCCCCTCAGCCTTCTCTGTTCCAAGGACAACAACCCCTGCCTATCCTCATAGCTACAATTCTCCAGTCCTGGCAACATCCTAGAAAATGGGAGAGAGACAAAGTCCCGTGTTCATAACACATGGATAAAGAGGTTAATCATCTGAGCTGTTACTCTGAGACAGAGACAGAGAGGGAGGGAGAGAGGGAGAAAGAGAGAGAGAGAGAGGGAGAGAGAGAGGGAGGGAGAGAGGGAGGGAGAGAGGGAGGGAGAGATGGTGTGGGGGAGACACAAACTGAGAGGTGGACAGAGGCAGCGAAAGAGAGAGAGGGAGAGACAGAGAGTGAGTGCTGGGGGAGAGACAGATAGAGAGTGAGAGAGGCACAGAGAGAGAAGACGACACAGAGAGGCAGACACAGAGAGGCAGACAGAGAGCTAGAGAGAGACAGAGTGAGGGAGAGATGGTGTGAGGGAGGCACAAATTGAGACGTGGACAGAGGTAGAGAGAGAGAGGGAGAGATCGAGCGAGAGAGAGAAAAAGAGAGAGAGGGAGAGATAGAGAGAGAGAGGGGGTGGGAAAGACAGATAGCGAGGGACAGAGGCAGTGTGAGAGAGGCAGATTCGAAGGTAGCAAATGTAACTCCACTATTTACAAAAGGAAGGAGAGAGAAAATGGGGAACTAAAGACCTGTTCGTCTAACATCAGTCATTGGGAAAATGTTCGAATCTATAATAAAGGATGTGATAACAGGACACTTAAAGAGAGAGTGCAGGGGGTGGGGGGAGAGAGAAATGGGGGGAGAGAGAAATGGGGGGGGGGAAGAGTGCGTGAGTGAGACGGAGCAAAGGAGAGAGATACTAGGTTAGGTGGGACAATAAGCTGTGAGGAGGACACAAATAGACTACAAAGAGAGATGGTTTGGGATAGACAGCGATAAATGTCCCAGTGTTGTGGTAACATAAAATGGCCACTGAAAATGAACCTAAAATGGCTGACTGATGTGTGTGGATTTCCACAGATGAGAGGAGAGAGAGAGAGACAGACAGACAGAAAGAGAGACAAAGAGGGAGACAGAGACCAAGACACAGAGAGTGATCGCAGGATATTTGTCGCAGGACAGAGGAAGAGGAGGAGGCCATTTGGCCCCTCAACCCTGTTCTGTCATTCAATGAGCTCATGGCTGATGTGTGATCTAACTCCATGTACCTATCTTTGTCCCTTAATACCTTTGGTTAACAAAAATCTATCAAACTCAGATTTAAAAATTAACAAGTGTCTCAGCATCAATTGCTGATTGTGGAAGAGAGTTTCAAACTGATACCACACCTGGTGTGTTGAAGTGTTTCTTCATTTCACTCCTGAAAGGTTTTTAGACTAGGTTTATATTTTTAGACTATGCCCCCATGTTCTAGACTCTGCAGCCAGTGGGAATTGTTACTCTCTGTCCACCCTATCAGTTTCCCTTATTATCTTGAAAACAATCATCAAATCACACCTGAGCCTTCAAAATTCCAGGGATACAGAGTAAATCTCCAGCTACACTGTCCCATTAAATATTCCCAAGCCAAACACAAGGTTGGGTTTGACACAGAGTAAATTTCCCTCTACACTGTCCCATCACACACTCCCAGGGCAGGAACATCATGGGGTGGATACAGAGTGAATCTCACTCTACACTGTCTGATAGAGACAGACAGAGAGAGAGACAGAAAGAGAGAAACAAAAAGACATGGACTGACAGGGTGACTGAAAGAGATGGAAGGATACTTCACAGGGGATACTGGAAGAGGAAGATGCAATTCAACCACACAGCCCTGTTCCGGCATCAAATGTGATCTTGGCTGATCTGTGATGTAACTTACACCATATATCCTGCCTTTGTCCCTTATCTCTTAATACCTTTGGTTAACAAGAATCTATCAATCACAGATTTAAAAATTAACCAATAAACCAGCATGAAATTTGCACAACCAATATCATTGTGTGGGTGTTTCTGTGTGTGTTTGTGTGTGTCTATGTCTGTTTGGGTGTGATGGCTCCCACAGTGGAATAACTTGCTGGATGTTTAAAATGTAGACTGTTCCTTCTGGATCATCAAACGTATCTGCCTGGGCCCCAACGTCAACTACATTTCCCCATCTCCCGAAGTTTTTTTCTCTCCATATCTATCTCTTATATGTTTGTGTACACAGCAGTGAAGGATTACATCAAATTAATATATCTTACATTATCCTTTTCATCCACCTCAACAACCTCTCTCTTTCCAACTTTGTCCCTCTCCAGAGCCCTCTCTCTGCCTTCATATCTAACCCTCTCTCCCTCTGTCTCTCTCCTAATGTCAGAGATAGCAGGAGGGAGAGACAGCGAGAGAATGTTGAAGGAACTGTACTCTGTTCCTAAGCTGTGCTGAACATGCTCTGGGAGTGTTTGATGGGCTACATTAATGGGCCGTGTACAGTCCTGTATCAGGCTGTGAAGAAGCACAGCTTGTTCAGTGTACAACGGGTCAAAGGGAACGATTCACTCCTGTCTGCTACTGGGAAGAGAGACTGACCTTAACATCAAGGCAGCGTTTGACCGAGTGTGAGATCGAGGAGCCCGAGTAAAACTGAAGTCAGTGGGAATCGGGGGAAATCTCTCCACTGATTGGAATCATACCGAGCACAAAGGAAGATGGTTTTGGTTGTTGGAAGTCAATCATCTCAGTCCCAGGACATCACTGCAGGAGTTTATCAGGGTAGTGTCCTCAGCCCAGCCATCTTCAGCTGAGATCCCAGCAGGAAGTGCTGGAAATACTGAGCAGGTCAGGCAGCATCTGTGGAGAGAGAAACAGAGTTAGTGATTCAGCTCGATGCTTTCCAGATTTCCAGCATCCACAGTATTTTGCCTCAGATAATGAAGCAATCCAGAGCCACATGCACCGAGACCCGGACAACATTCAGGTTTGGGCCGACCAGTGACAAGTAACATTCACGTCACACAAGTGCCAGGCAATGACCATCTGCAACAAGAGAGAATCCAACCACCTCCCCTTGGCCTTCAAAGCATTATCCCATCGCTGAATCCCCCAGCGTCAACATCCTGGGGAAACATTGACATCAGGCTTAACTGAACGAAATACATCAATAGTTTCTTCACCCAGTGGCTGGTGGGTGTCTGGAACTCACTGCCTGAAAGGGTGGTAGAGACAGAAACCCTCATCACACTGAAAACAATCTCTTGGATATTCACTTCTCCATGTTTAAAATGGGTAAGGAATAACTCTCCTCGTCTACACTGCCTCATCGCGCACTCTCAGAGAAGGTACAGCATGGCTCAGATACAGAGTAAAGCTCAGTTCAAACATTCCCCGGAGTGTCGGATTAACCCGGCTGTGCCCGGCTCAGCCTCAAGACTCACCTGCCTCAGTCACTGAGACGCTCCTGTATCACTTGCCTTAATGTAAGTGGATGCCGGGTTTGGGAGCGGGACAGGCACACGGGATTAGGACGACTGCTCATGTGGAGGATAAGCATCAGTAATCCCTCAGAGAATCAGAACAGACCAGCGAGACTCAGAAAAGGAAACTTGTGTTGAATTTGTGAGTCTTGCATTGTGGAATGCTTTAGTATTTGGTGAGAATGTTGAGCCAGTGGCATTTTGCCCCAGTGGGATGAATAGACACTATATGACTTTATTACAACAGTAAGGTACCGTGTGTACTGTAAATATGGACTGAAATAACAATGTAACTGATCAATTTTCAGCTGAATTTTATGACTACAGTTATACCTGCTATCCTGTCAGAATGTACATAAGACACGATGGGATGAAGTCAAAGTGGCCACTGTTGAATTTGCTCGCTTGATCTTTGTGGGAACGCAAGGGTTAAGTAAGTTAAAAATATTAAATGGTCAATTCGCTTGTTTAAGTAAACACTGAACAGAAATGGGTCTGGAATGTCCTATGTGCTGCATTCCTACTCCTACATCTACTCTGTCAGGACCCCTCATGATTTTGAACACCTCTATCAAATCTCATCTCAAGTTTCTCTTCTCTATGGAGAACAACACCAGTTTCTCCAATCTATCCAGGTAACTGAAGTCCCTCATCCCTGGAACCTTGCTCGTGAGTCTTTTCTGCATCCTCTCTAAAGCCCCCACATCCTTCCGAAAGTACGGTGTCCAGAATTGGACACAATACTAGTTGAGGATGAAGCAGTGTTTTATAAAGCTTCATCATAACCTCCTTGCTTTTATACTCTAAGCCTCTATTTACAAAGCCGAGCATCCCATATGCCTTTTAACCACTTTCTCAACTAGCTCTGCCACCTTCAATTTGTGCACAGACATCCCCAGGTCTCTCTGTTCCTGCACCCACTTCCTTCTGTTCTTCGGTTCTCATAACACAGAGGGACAGGAGGACAGGGAGGTCTGGAAAGAAGGAGGGGGAGAGAGAGCAAACAAACAGGAAACACGTATGGGAACACCACCACCTGCAAGTTTCCCTTAAGTCACAAACCATCCTGACTTGGAACTATATCGCTGCTCCTTCACTGTCACTAGGTCAAAATCCTGGATCTCCCTTCCTAACAGCACTGTGGGTGTACCTACCCCACATGGACTGCAGCGGTTCAAGAAGGAGGCTCAACACCACCTTCTCAAGGGCAATTGTGAATGGGCAATAAATGCTGCCCTGGCCACTAACGCACACATCCAACAAATGAATCAAGAAAATAAAAATTTGACACTGAGTCACTTCAGGAGATATTAGACCAGATGACCAAAAACTTGGTCAGAGGTTGGTTTGAGGGAGAATCCTCAAAGAGGAAAGAGAGTTAGTGAGATGCAGAGGTTTGGGAAAGGAATTCCAGAGTTAGGGCCTTGGCAGCTTGAAGGCACGGCCACCAGTGGTGGAACGATTCAAATTGGGGATGTTCAAGAGGCCAGAATTAGAGGATGGCAGATATTGGTGGATTGTGGAGCTGGAGGAGATTGCAGAGATAGGGAGGGGTCATTTGTGGAAGACAATTCCAAAATTCCACCATCCTTTGTGTGTAGAAGTGTTAATAAATTTCACCCTTGAAAGGGTCTTCGACTAATGTTCGATTTTTCGACTGTGCCCCTCGTCAGAGACTCCTCCAACCAGTGAGAAGAGTTTCTCTCTATCTACCCCATCAGTTTCCAGTATTGTCTTGTAAACTTTGATCAATTCACCCAGCACAGTGGCGCAGTGGTTAGCACCGCAGCCTCACAGCTCCAGCGACCCGGGTTCAATTCTGGGTACTGCCTGTGTGGAGTTTGCAAGTTCTCCCTGTGTCTGCGTGGGTTTCCTCCGGGTGCTCCGGTTTCCTCCCACATGCCAAAGACTTGCAGGTTGATAGGTAAATTGGCCATTAGCAATTGCCCCCAGTATAGGTAGGTGGTAGGGAAATATGGGGACAGGTGGGGATGTGGTAGGAATATGGAATTAGTGTAGGATTAGTATTAATGGGTGGTTGATGGTCGGCACAGACTCGGTGGGCTGAAGGGCCAGTTTCAGTGCTGTATCTGTAAACTGAACTAAACTTAACACCCCTTACACTTCAAAATTCCAGGGATACAGAGTAAAGCTCCGTCTAAACTGTCCCTTCAAATGCTGCCAAGCCAAGGACAGAATGGAGTTATCTACAGAGCAAATCTCTGTCCTCTCTGTTCTATAAAACACTTGCTGGACAGGTACAGTGTGGGGTTAGATACCGAGTAAAGCTGCCTCTATATATGCCTCTCTTTCTCCTCCTCCATCCAGATGGAGAGAGTAACAGTGAGAAAGACAGGGATAGATATAGAGAGAGAATAACAGACAGAGGGAAGGATAGCAATGGGGAGAGATTACCAGAGAGGAAGAGATTGGGATGGAGAGTGTCGGTCAGTGTTCCTGCAAAGCTGTGTGCAGCAGCCTGGAAGGTACCACGCAGGTCCTGTTCCGTGATAAATAACACACGTCTTCGAAGATTCTTAAAAATGTAAAGGGACTGCACGTGGGACAAAAACAACTTGCCGTGCACAACAACTAAATTTTCTGGGAACATTGGAGCCAGCTGTAGCTCAGTGGGTAATAATCCTGCCTCTGAGTTATACGTTTGTGGGTTCAGGTCTGAACACAAAATCTAGGCTGATGTCACCCAACAGAAAATCAGAACAGACCAGCGAGACACAGAAAAGGAAACTTGTGTTGAATTTGTGAGCCTCGCTTTCTGTAATGTTTTAGTGTTTGGTCAGAATGTTGACCCAGTGAAATTTTGCCCCTGTGGCATGAGAGTTATTTGAATAGAGATTATAACATCTTATTACAACATGAAGGTACCGTGCGCACTGAGTATAACAACATTTGCAGCGTCCCATCATGTAAAATACTTTACTGGGTGTGGGATCAGGGTTTGATATTTCCAAAACACTGAGGTAAACTCGGAACTTTTAATCAGCCCTGGGAGGAAAGTAAACCTGGAGACTTTCAAACAGTAATCAATGTCAGATTTGATCAATTATTAGGGATTCATCAATTTAGTATACAAAGCAGACAGAATATGCCGTTAAAGAGCGGGATATGGGTTTCCTACCAGCCTGCAGAAGGAAGTGCACCCTCTGCAGTTGTGGTATCACCAAAAGCAGCCAAATTAAAATAGCAAATTGATGTATGTGGAGTTTTACTGAGGTTCTGAGAGAGGAGAGAGAAACAGGCATAGACACAGACAGCCAGACACACACACAGAGAAACACACATGCACACAGAGAACCACACACACAGAACCAAACACACACACACACAGAACCACACACACAGAGACATACACACACAGAACCACACACATGCACACAGAGAAACACACACACAGAACCACACACACACAGACTCATACACACACAGACCGACATGCACAGACACACAGAGACACACAGACACAGAGACCGACATGCACAGACACACAGAGACCGACATGCACAGACACACACACAAACAGACTGCCCAAGGGACAGAGAGTGACAGAAGAATATTTCAATTTCTATAATATTTCAATTTCAGTTTCTATAAGATCCCCCCTCATTCTTCTGAATTCCAATGAATATAATCCCAATCTACTCAGTCTCTCCTCATAAGCCAACCCCCTCAACTCTGGAATCAACCTAGTGAACCTCCTCTGCACCCTCTCCAGTGCCAGTACATCCTTTCTCAAGTAAGGAGACCAAAACTGCACACAGTACTCCAGGTGCGGCCTCACCAGTACCTTATACAGCTGCAACATAACCTCTCTGCTTTTAAACTCAATCCCTTTAGCAATGAAGGACAAAATTCCATTTGCCTTCCTAATTACTTGCTGTACCTGCAGACCAACCTTTTGCGATTCATGCACAAGGACACCCAGGTCCCTCTGCATAGCAGCATGCTGCAACTTTTTACCATTCAAGTAATAATCCTTTTTACTGTTACTCCTACCGAAATGAATAACTTCACATTTATTAACATTGTCTTCCATCTGCCAGACCTTTGCCCACTCACTCAATGTATCTATGTTCCTCTGCAAAGTTTCACAGTCATCTGCACACTTTGCTCTGCCACTCATCTTAGTGTCATCTGCAAACTTTGACACCCTACACGTGGTCCCCAACTCCAAATCATCGATATAAATTGTAAATAATTGGGGTCCCAACACCGATCCCTGAGGCACACCACTAGTGACTGATTGCCAACCAGAATAGCACTCATTTATCCCCACTCTCTGCTTCCTGTTAGTCAACCAGAGAGGGAAAGGCAGTTGGAGAGACAGAGAGAGAGAGAGACGCAGAGATGGAAGGAGAGAGATGGAGTGACAGGGAGGGAAAGACAGATGGAGGGACAGAGTGAGAGACAGAGAGAGGAGAGAGATGGAGTAACAGGGAGGGAAAGACAGATGGAAAGACAGCGAGAGAGACAGAGATAGAAGGAGAGAGAGGGAGTGACAGGGAGGGAAAGACAGATGGAAAGACTGAGAGAGAGAGAGGCAGAGATGGAAGGAGGGAGAGTGAGACAGAGAGGGAAAGAAAGATGGAAAGACAGAGAGAGAGGCAGAGATGGAAGGAGAGAGAGGGAGTGTCTGGTAGGGAAGGACAGATGGAGGGACAGAGAGAGAGGCAGAGATGGAAGGAGAGAGTTGGAGTGACAGAGAGGGAAGGACAGATGGAGGGATGGAGAGAGAGAGACAGAGATAGAAGAAGAGAGAGGGAGTGACAGAGAGGGAAAGACAGATGGAGGGACAGAGAGGGGGAAGAGAGTTAGAGGGGGAAGAGAGATAGAGGTGGAGAGAGAGAGATAGAGGTGGAGAGAGAGAGACAGAGCGGGGAGAGAGAGACAGAGCGGGGAGAGAGAGATAGAGCGGAGAGAGAGAGATAGAGCGGGGAGAGGGAGATGGAGCGGGGAGAGGGAGATGGAGCGGGGAGAGGGAGATGGAGCGGGGAGAGGGAGATGGAGCGGGCAGAGGGAGATGGAGCGGGCAGAGGGAGATGGAGCGGGCAGAGGGAGATGGAGCGGGAAGAGGGAGATGGAGCGGGCAGAGGGAGATGGAGCGGGCAGAGGGAGATGGAGCGGGCAGAGGGAGATGGAGCGGGGAGAGGGAGATGGAGCGGGGAGAGGGAGATGGAGCGGGGAGAGGGAGATGGAGCGGGGAGAGGGAGATGGAGCGTGGAAAGAATGATAGAGCGGCGAGAGAATGATAGAGCGGGGAGAGAATGATAGAGCGGGGAGAGAATGATAGAGCGGGGTGAGAGTGATAGAGCGGGGAGAGAGTGATAGAGCGGGGAGAGAGTGATAGAGCGGGGAGAGAGTGATAGAGCGGGGAGAGAGTGATAGAGCGGGGAGAGAGAGATAGTGGGGGGTGAGAGATATAGTGGGGGGAGAGAGATATACTGGGGGGAGAGAGAGATAGTGGGCGGAGATAGAGATAGTGGGGGGAGAGAGAGATAGTGGGGGGAGAGAGAGATAGTGGGGGGAGAGAGAGATAGTGGGGGGAGAGAGATATAGTGGGGGGAGAGAGATATACTGGGGGGAGAGAGAGATAGTGGGCAGAGATAGAGATAGTGGGGGGAGAGAGAGATAGTGGGGGTAGAGAGAGATAGTGGGGGTAGAGAGAGATAGTGGGGGTAGAGAGAGATAGTGGGGGGAGAGAGAGATAGTGGGAGGAGAGAGAGATAGAGAGGGGAGAGAGAGATAGAGGGGGAGAGAGAGATAGAGGGGGAGAGAGAGATAGAGGGGGGTGAGAGAGATAGAGGGGGTTGAGAGAGATCGAGGGGGGAGAGAGAGATAGAGGGGGAGAGAGAGATAGAGGTGAAGAGGGAGATAGAGGGGGAGAGAGAGATAGAGGTGAAGAGGGAGATAGAGGGGGAGAGAGAGATAGAGGTGAAGAGGGAGATAGAGGGGGAGAGGGAGATAGAGGTGAAGAGGGAGATAGAGGGGGAGAGGGAGATAGAGGGGAGAGAGGGAGATAGAGGGGGTTGAGGGAGATAGAGGTGAAGAGGGAGATAGAGGTGAAGAGGGAGATAGAGGGGGAGATAACAAACTTGGAGGAGATGCAAACAGTGTTGATGACATCAATCGACTACAACAGGACATCGATAGGTGAGCAGAATGGGCAGACAAGTGGCAGAAGGAATTTAATACAGGGAAATGTGAGATGGGCAGAAGGGATAGGGAGAGGGAATACAGACATAATGGCCCAGTTCTAGGGAGTGTGCAGGGACAGAGAGACCTGGGGATACATGTACATACATCTTTGAAGGTGGCAGGACATATTGAGAAAGTAGTCAGCAAAGCATATGGGATCTTGGGCTTCATAAATAGAGATTTTGAGTACAAAAGCATGAAGGTTATGCTGTATGTTTATAAACCTCTGGTTAGGCCACGACCAGAACACTGCATCCAATTCTGGTGACCACACTTTAGGAAAGATGTGAGAGTCCTTTGTAGGGAGCAGAGGGGATGGTGGATCCAGGGATGGGGGATTTTAGCAAAGTGGACTGGAAACAGCTACTTGAAGGTCAATCAGTGTCAGAGCAGTGAGAGTTACTGAGGGTTGATATCAAATATGTTCACACAAAGACAAACAGGGTGGGACTCCCAAATCTAGAGCCCCTTGGATGTCAAGGATCAAACCGGGTACGATAAGGCACAAGAGGGAAGCTTATGTCAGATACCGAGAGCTCAATACAACAGAAAGCTGAGAGGAGTGTAGAAAGTTCAAGGGTGAAATGAAAAAGCAAATTAGGAGAGCAAAGAAATGGCCGGAAAATAATATTACCATTAAATCAAAGAAATCACAAAGATGCTTTATAAATACATGAAGAGCAAGAGGATAAATAAGGATAGAGTATTAGGGACCAAAAAGGGAATGTGTGTATGGAGGTGGGAGATGTGGGCATGGTTCTTAATGAATACTTTGTCTCCCTCTTTATAAAAGAGGGGGAACGATGCAGATATTGTAGTTAAAGAGGAGGAGTGTGAAATATTGGAGGGATAAACAGAGTGAGAGGGAAATATTAAGGTGTTTGGCAACTTTCAAAGTGGATAAATGGTCAGGCCTGGATGCATTGGAACCAGTTCAGAGAAGGTTCACTCGGCTGATTCCTGGGATGAAGGGGTTGTCTTATGAGGAATGGTTGAACAGGTTGGGCCTATACTCATTGGAGTTTAGAAGAATGAGAGGTGATCTTATTGAAACATACTAAATACTTAAAGGGATAGACAGGTTAGATGCAGGTAAGATGTCTCCTTTGGTTCGGGAGTCTAGAACCAGGGGACACAATTTCAAAATAAGGGGGAAGCCACTTAGGTCAGAGATGGGGAGAAATGTCTTTGCTCAGAGGGTTGTGAATCTTTGGAATTCTCTACCCCAGTGGGCTGTGGAAGCTCAGTCTGGGAAAAAGGCATTGAAGTGGATGATCAGCCATGATCGTATTGAATGGCAGAGCAGGCTCGATGGGCTGAATGGCCTACTCCTGTTCCTATGTTCCCAAGCTGCTGAAATAGTTTCTCCCAAACTATGCCATCAGTTCCCCTTAATATCTCAACATCTTTGAACAAATCACCTTGATCCTCCTAAATTCCAGGCAATAAATCCCTAGTTTGTGTAATATCACCTCGTAATTTAACCCTTGGAGTCCAGTTATCATTCTGGTAAATCTACACTGCACTCAAATGGACATGGACCCCCCCAAAGTCTCTTTCAACCTCCAGTGTTTCTAGCTTTACACCATTTATAAAGTACTCTCGTCTTTTTTTACTGACATTGAAATCTAACTACCACAGTTTTGCCCATTTATTTAAGATATTAATATCTCTTTGTAATTTGATGCTTCCAGCTACACTGCTTACAATGCTGCCTATTTTTGTGTCATTGGTAAACTTGGGTATGTTGTATTCTACCTCATCATCTTAAATCATTAATAAATACAGCAAACTGAGACACACACGGGCTTTGCACTAGTAGACAGGAGTGAATCATTCCAACCAAGAGGCTTTTTAACTCCAGATTTATGTTTTTTGAAAGAAAAAATAGAATTCAAATTCACAACAGCCCAGCGTGGGATTTCAACTCCTACTTTTTCAATCATCAGCTCAGGCCTTCAAATTAAAACCCATAAAAAGAGATTCATTTTCCTGCTGCTGTTGTCTGACTGTCTCAGGTTTTGTATATTGTTCCCTTCTCCTCTTCTTCCATGTGTTTGAAGTCTTTGAAGTTTGTCAGACATTGGTAAACTACTTCATGTGGTGTTGTGTAAATACCTTCAATTCTGTGGATCTGCAAGGGACACAATTCAAATTCTCACCTTATTGCATCAACTAAAACCTGCAGGTCCATTCAAACAACTCTATTTCCTGTCTCTGCAAAGACAGCTCACACTTCCACAATGCAGGAATGTCTGAATGGAAACAGCTTTTGACACATTTCCAAACATGTTTGCTAACACTTTTCAGGATGAAGCTAAATTCAACTGACAAGATTGCAAGCCCCAAATTGAATCTTTCAGATTTAAAAAGTGACACAAATGAAATTCCAGATCTCTCTGTCCCTGCACCCATTTTAACATTGTACCATTTAGTTTATATCGCTTCTCCTCAGCCTTCCTTCCAAAATGCATCATTTGACATTTCTCAGCATTGAAGTTAACCTGCCCTGTGTCTGACCATTTCACCAGGTGTCAAGAGGACATAAAGTTTACAAAGAGATTTCGATAGGTTAAGTGAGTGAGCAAAAAATTGGCAGATGGAGTATAATGTGGGAAAATGTGAGCTTGTCCACTTTAGCAGGAAGAATAAAAATCAGTATATTATTGAAATGGAGAGAGACTGCAGAACTGTACGGTACAGAGGGATCTGGGTGTCCTGGTACATGAATCACAAAATGTTACCGTGTAGCTACAGCGAGTGATTAGGAAGCAAATGGAATGTTGTTGTTTATTGCAAGGTGAATAGAATATCAAAGTAGGGAAGTGTTGTTACAGCTGTACAGGGCATAAGTTAGACGACGTCTGCAGGATTGTGGACACTTTTGGTCCCCTTACTGAAGAAATTATATAATTGCATTCGAAGTAGTTCAGAGAAGGTTCACTGGGCTGATTCCTGGGATGAAGGGGTTATCTTATGAGGAAAGGTTGAACAGGTTGGGTCTATACCCACTGGAGTTTAGAAGAATGAGAGGTGATCTGAGTGATCTATGCTGTCACATCACACACTCCCAGGGCAGGAACATCATGGGGTGGATACAGAGTGAATCTCACTCTACACTGTCTGATAGAGACAGAGAGAGAGACAGAAAGAGAGAAACAGAGAGACATGGACTGACAGGGTGACTAAAAGAGATAGAAGGATATTTAACAGGGGATATTGGAAGAGGAGGATGCAATTTAACCCCACAACTCTGTTCCTGCATTCAATGAGATCTTGGCTGATCTGTGATCAAACTTACACCATATATCCTGCCTTTGCCCCTTATCTCTTAATACCTTTGGTTAACAAGAATCTATCAATCACAGGTTTAAAAATTAACCAATAAGCCAGCATGAAATTTCCACAAACAGTATCATGAGGGTGTGATGGCTCCCACAGTGGAATAGCTTGCTGAATATTTAAAATTGAGACAGAGAGAGAGAGACAGAGATAGGAGAGAGAGGGAGAGACAGAGAGGGAAAGACAGATGGAGGAACAGAGAGAGTGACAGAGATGGAAGGAGAGAGAGGGAGAGACAGGGAGGGAAAGACAGATGGAGGGATAGAGAGAGAGAGATACAGTGATAGAAGGAGAGAGAGGGAGAGGCAGAGAGGGAAAGACAGATGGAGAGCGAGAGAGAGAGAGTGGCAGAGATGGAAGGAGAGAGAGGGAGAGACAGGGAGGGATGGACAGATGGAGGGATAGAGAGAGAAGGAGAGAGATGGAGTGACAGGGAGGGAAGGACAGATGGAGGGATAGAGACAGAGAGAGGCAGAGACAGAGAGAAAAGGAGAGAGTGGGAGATACACAGAGGGAAAGGCAGTTGGAAAGACAGCGAGTGAGAGACAGAGAGAGAAGGAGAGAGAGGGAGTGTCTGGGAGGAAAAGACAGATGGAGGGACAGAGTGAGAGACAGAGAGAGAAGGAGAGAGAGGGAGTGACAGGGAGGGAAAGACAGATCGAGGGACAGAGTGAGAGACAGAGAGAGAAGGAGAGAGATGGAGTGATGGAGGGAAGGACAGATGGAGGGATAGAGAGAGAAACAGAGAGAGAAAGACAGAGAGGGAGTGACAGAGAGGGAAAGACAGATGGAGAGAGAGAGAGAGAGAGGCAGAGGTGGAAGGAGAGAGAGGGAGTGACAGAGAGGGAAAGACAGATGGAGAGACAGAGAGAGAGAGGCAGAGGTGGAAGGAGAGAGAGGGAGTGACAGAGAGGGAAAGACAGATGGAGGGACAGGGAGAGAGACAGAGAGAGAGGCAGAGACAGAGAGAGTAGAAGAGAGAGGGAGAGACAGGGAGGGAAAGACAGATGGAGGGACAGAGAGAGACACAGAGACAGAAGGAGAGAGAGGGAGAGACAGAGAGGGAAAGACAGATGGATGGACAGAGAGAGAGACAGAGAGAGAGAGAGTAGAAGAGAGAGGGAGTGTCAGGGAGGGAAAGTCAGATGGAGGGATAGAGGGAGAGAGAGAGAGACAGAGATAGATGGAGAGAGAGGGTGTGACAGAGACACAGAGAGAGAGGCAGAAACGGAGAGAGAAGGAGAGAGTGGGAGAGAAACAGAGGCAAAGGCAGTTGGAGAGACAGAGAGAGAGAAGCAGAGATCGAAGGAGAGAGAGGGAGTGACAAGGAGGGAAAGACAGATGGAAAGACAGAGAGAGGGAGAGACAGAGAAAGAAGGAGAGAGAGGGAGAGACAGAGAGGGAAAGACAGATGGAGGAACAGAGAGAGAGACAGAAATGGAGGAGAGAGAGGGAGGGAAAGGGAGGGAAAGACAGATGGAGAGACAGAGAGAAAGAGAGAGATAGAAGGAGAGAGAGGGAGAGACAGGGAGGGAAGGACCGACGGAGGGATCGAGAGAGAGAGACAGAGATAGAAGGAGAGAGAGGGAGAGGCAGAGAGGGAAAGACAGATGGAGAGACAGAGAGAGAGAGGCAGAGATGGAAGGAGAGAAAGGGAGTGATAAGGAGGGAAAGACAGATGGAGAGACAGAGAGAAAGAGAGAGAGAGAAGGAGAGACAGGGAGGGAAGGACAGATGGAGGGATAGAGGGATAGAGAGAGAGACAGCAATAGAAGGAGAGAGAGGGAGTGACAGAGAGACAAAGAGAGAGGGAGAGACAGAGAGAGAAGGAGGGAGTGGGAGAGAAACAGAGGCAAAGGCAGTTGGAGAGACAGAGAGAGAGAGAAGCAGAAATGGAAGGAGAGAGAGGGAGTGACAAGGAGGGAAAGACTAATGGAAAGACAGAGAGAGAGAGACAGAGAGAGAAGGAGAGAGTGGGAGTGTCAGGGAGGGAAAGACAGATGGAGGGACAGAGACAGAGAGACAGAGAGTGGAGAGAGATGGAGTGACAGGGAGGGAAAGACTGAGAGAGAGAGAGGCAGAGATGGAAGGAGGGAGAGGCAGTGACAGGGAGGGAAAGACAGATGGAAAGACTGAGAGAGAGAGACAGAGATAGAAGGAGAGAAATGGTGACAGGGAGGGAAGGACAGATGGAGAGACAGAGAGCGAGAGACAGAGATAGAAGGAGAGAGAGGGAGTGACAGGGAGGGAAAGACAGATGGAGAGACAGAGAGAGGGAGAGACCGAGATAGAAGGAGAGAGAGGGAGAGACAGGAAGGGAAAGACAGAGTGAGAGACAGAGACAAGGAGAGAGATGGAGTGACAGGGAGGGAAGGACAGATGGAGAGGCAGAGATGGAAGGATTGAGAGAGTGTGTGACAGGGAGGGAAAGACAGATGGAAAGAGAGAGGGAGAGACAGACAGCGAGGGAAAGACATATGGAGGGGCAGAGAGTGAGACAGAGAGAGAAGGAGAGAGAGGGAGTGTCAGGGAGGGAAAGACAGATGGAGGGACAGAGAGAGAGCGAGAGACAGGGAGAGAGATGGAGTGACAGGGAGTGAAGGAAAGATAGAGGGATAGAGAGAGAGACAGAGAGAGGCAGAGACAGAGATCGAAGGAGGGAGATGGAGTGACGGGGGGTGGGGGGGGTGGTGCGGTAGACAGGTGGAGGGACAGAGAGAGAGAGGCAGAGATGGAAGTAGTGAGAGGGAGTGTCAAGGAGGGAAAGACAGATGGAGGGACAAAGTGACAGACAGAGAGAGCAGGAGAGAGATGGAGTGACAGTGAGGGAAGGACAGATGGGGGGATAGAGAGAGAGAGAGAGAGACAGAGATAGAAGGAGAGAGAGGAAGTGACAGGGAGGTAAGGACAGATGGAGCGACAGAGAGAGAGAGAGACAGAGGTAGAAGGAAAGAGAGGGAGTGACAGAGAGGGAAAGACAGATGGAGGACAGAGGGAGAGAGACAGAGATAGAAGCAGAGAGAGGGAGTGACAGGGAGGGAAAGACAGATGGAGAGACAGGAAGAGAGACAGAGATCTCTCCCGATGTTTCTGTCTCCATACCTATTTCTTAAATGTTTGTGCACACAGCAGTGAAGGATTACATCAAATTAATTTCTCTTACATTCTCCCTTTCAATCGACCCCGCAATCTCTCTCTCTCCAACCTTGTCCCTCTCCACAACACTCTCTGTCTCCATATCTAACCCTCTCTCCCTCTGTCTCTCTCCTCGTGTCAGAGATAGCAGGAGGGAGAGACAGAGAGAGGAAGACAGAGAGAGAATGTTGAAGGAACTGTACTCTATTCCTAAGCTGTGCTGAACCTGCTCTGGGAGTGTTTGATGGGCTACATTAATCGGCCGTGTACAGTCCTGGATCAGGCTGTGAAGAAGCACAGCTTGTTCAGTGTACAACGGGTCAAAGGGAACGATTCACTCCTGTCTGCTACTGGGAAGAGAGACTGACCTTAACATCAAGGCAGCGTTTGACCGAGTGTGACATCGAGGAGCCCGAGTAAAACTGAAGTCAGTGGGAATCTGCTGGTTGGACTCATACCGAGCACAAAGGAAGATGGTTGTGGTTGTTGGAGGTCAATCATCTCAGTCCCAGGACATCACTGCAGGAGTTCCTCAGGTTAGTGTCCTCGGCCCATCCATCTTCAGCTGCTTCCTCAATGACCTGCCCTCCATCGTAAGGTCAGAAGTGGGGATGTTCACTGTTGATTGCACAGTGTTCAGTTCCATTCACACCTCCTCAGATAATGAAATCCCAGCAGGAAGTGCTGGAAATACTGAGCAGGTCAGGCAGCATCTGTGGAGAGAGAAACAAAGTTAGTGATTCAGCTCGATGCTTTCCAGATTTCCAGCATCCGCAGTATTTTGCCTCAGATAATGAAGCAATCCAGAGCCACATGCACCGAGACCCGGACAACGTTCAGGTTTGGGCCGACCAGTGACAAGTAACATTCACGTCACACAAGTGCCAGACAATGACCATCTGCAACATGAGAGAATCCAACCACCTCCCCTTGGCATTCAAAGCATTATCCCATCGCTGAATCCCCCAGCGTCAACATCCTGGGGAAACATTGACATCAAACTTAACTGAACGAAACACATCAATAGTTTCTTCACCATCTCTCTGGGACAGAGAGACACAGATAAAGAATGTGAGTAAGCCTTGACAGAACCTCAGTTAATTGTTCCAACCATTGCTAATGATAGAAATCAAGGATTATATTCGAGCAAAGGAAGAGGCAGAGAATGTTAGCCCCTTTATAACTATATCCTTTAGTTTAGATTGCCTCTCCTCCTTCTTCCTACCTGTGGAGGTGGGAGATGTGGGAATGGTTCTTAATGAATTCTCTGTGTCCGTCTTTATAAAAGAGTGGGAACGATACAGAGATTGTAGTTAAAGAGGAGGAGTGTGAAATATTGGATGGGATAAACAGAGTGAGAGGGGAAATATGAAGGTGTTTGGCAGCTTTGAAAGTGGATAAATGGTCAGGCCTGGATGCATTGGAATCAGTTCAGAGAAGGTTCACTCGGCTGATTCCTGGGATGAAGGGGTTATCTTTGAGGAATGGTGGAACAGGTTGGGCCTATACTCATTGGAGTTCAGAAGAATGAGAGGTGATCTTATTGAAACATACAAGATTCTGAGGGGACTTTACAGGGCGGATGCTGGGAGGATGTTCCCCTTGTGGGGAAGTCTAGAACTAGGGGGCAGGTACACTGTGGGGTTTGATACAGAGTAAAGCTGCCTCTGTATATGCCTCTCTTTCTCCTCCTCCATCCAGATGGAGAGAGTAACAGTGAGAAAGAACAGGGATAGATATGGAGAATAAGAGAGAGAGGGAAGGATTGCAATGGGGAGAGAGTACCAGAGAGAAAGAGGAAGAGATTGGGATGGAGAGTGTCGGTCAATGTTCCTGCAAATCTGCGTGCAGCAGCCTCAAAGGTCCCACGCAGATCCTGTTCCACAATAAATAGCACACGTCTTCAAAGATTCTTCAAAGATTTCAAGGGACAGCTCACGTTAAAAAAAACTGGGCACGCACAACATCTAAATTTTCACGGGAACATTGGAGCCAACTGCGGAATACATGTTTCTTACCAGCCTGCATAAGGAAGTGCAACCTCTGCAGATGCGGTGAAACCAAAAGCAGCTGACTTCAAATGGCAAACTGATGCATGTGGAGCTTTACAAAGGGTCTGAGAGAGGAGAGAGAAACAGACATAGACACACACAGACACACAGAAACACACACACACACAGAAACACACACACACACAGAAACACACACACAGAAACACAGACACAGAAACACAGACACACACACACACAGAAACACACACACACACAGAGAAACACACAGAAACACACACACAGAAACACACACACACACAGAAACACACACACACAGAAACACACACAGACACAGAAACACACAGACACAGAAACACACACACAGAAACACACACACAGAAACACACACACACAGAAACACACACACAGAAACACACACACAGAAACACACACACAGAAACACACACACACACACAGAAACACACACAGAAACACACACAGAAACACACACACAGAAACACACACAGACACAGAAACAGAGTGCCTCAGGGACAGAGCGCGAAAGAAGAATATTTCAATTTTCAAAAGGAATTTGATGAGATCAACCTTCGATTTAAAAATGACAATTGATTTTGCATCAATGTTTGCGTGCAGAAGACACGTTCCAAACTACTACCACCTTTAGCCTGGAGTGGCGGATTTTTACTCAGAGGGTTGTGAATCTTTGGAATTCTCTACCCCAGTGGGCTGTGGAAACTCAGTCTGGGAAAAAGGCATTGAAGTGGATGATCAGCCAGGATCGTATTGAATGGCGGAGCAGGCTCGATGGGCTGAATGGCCTACTCCTGTTCCTATGTTCCCAAGCTGCTGAAATAGTTTCTCCCAAACTACCCCATCAGTTCCCCTTAATATCTCAACAGCTTTGAACAAATTACCTTGATCCTCCTAAATTCCAGGCAATATATCCCTAGTTTGTGTAATATCACCTCGTAATTTAACCCTTGGAGTCCAGTTATCATTCTGGTAAATCTACACTGCACTCAAATGGACATGGACCCCCCAAAGTCTCTTTGAACCTCCAGTATTTCTAGCTTTACACCATTTATAAAGTACTCTGTTCTAGTCTTTTTTTGCTGACATGGAAATCTAACTGCCACAGTTTTGCCCATCTCTTTAAGATATTAATATCTCTTTGCAATGTTCTGCTTCCAGCTACACTGCTTACAATGCTGCCTATTTTTGTGTCATTGGTAAACTTGGGTATGTTGCATTCTACCACAACATCTTAAATTGTTAACAAATACAGCAAACTGAGACACACACAGGCTTTGCACCAGTAGACAGGAGTGAATCATTCCAACCTAGAGGCTTTTTAACTCCAGATTTATGTTTTTTTAAAGAAAAAATAGAATTCAAATTCACAACAGCCCAGCGTGGGATTTGAACTCCTACTTTTTCAATCATCAGCTCAGGCCTTCAAATTAAAACCCATAAAAAGAGATTCATTTTCCTCCTGCTGATGTCTGACGGTCTCAGGTTTTGTATATTGTTCCCTTCGCCTCTTCTTCCATGTGTTTGAAGTCTTTGAAGTTTGTCAGACATTGGTAAACTACTTCATGTGGTGTTGTGTAAATACCTTCAATTCTGTGTATCTGGAAGGGACACAATTCAAATTCTCACCTTATTGCATCAACCAAAACCTGCAGGTCCATTCAAACAACTCTATTTCCTGTCTCTGCAAAGACAGCTCACACTTCCACAATGCAGGAATGTCTGAATGGAAACAGCTTTTGACACATTTCCCAACACGTTTGCTAACACTTTTCAGGATGAAGCTAAATTCAACTTAGAGATTGCAAGCCCCAAATTGAATCTTTTAGATGTAAAAAGTGACACAAATGAAATCCCAGATCTCTCTGTCCCTGCACCCATTTTAACATTGTACCATTTAGTTTATATCGCTTCTCCTCAGTCTTCCTTCCAAAATGCATCATTTTACATTTCTCAGCATTGAAGTTAACCTGCTATGTGTCTGACCATTTCACCAGACTGCCTCTATCCTCCTGAAGTCTACTCCTATTCCCTTCACTGTTTCTTACATTGCAGATGGCACAATGTTGAAGTTATGCCCTGTTTACCCCAGTCTAAGTCATTCATATATCAATAAGATCAGTGGTCCTAATCAAAACCCCTGGGGAATACCACAATTTACACTGTATACAGTGAGTACTAAAGCCGAGAGGGTGCGCTGAACATTTATAAAGCTCTGGTCAGGTAACAGAGAGGGAGAGACTGGGATTCAGAGGGTAACGGAGAGGGAGAGACTGGGACTCAGAGGGTAAGAGAGAGGGAGAGACTGGGATTCAGAGGGTAACGGAGAGGGAGAGACTGGGACTCAGAGGGTAAATGAGAGGGAGAGACTGGGACTCAGAGGGTAAGAGAGAGGGAGAGACTGGGATTCAGACGGAAACAGAGAGGGAGAGACTGGGATTCAGACGGTAACAGAGAGGGAGAGTCTGGGATTCAGAGGGTAACAGAGAGGGAGAGTCTGGGATTCAGAGGGAAACAGAGAGGGAGAGACTGGGATTCAGACGGTAACAGAGAGGGAGAGTCTGGGATTCACAGGGTAACAGAGAGGGAGAGTCTGGGACTCAGAGGGTAAGAGAGAGGGAGAGACTGGGATTCACAGGGTAACAGAGAGGGAGATTCTGGGATTCAGAGGGAAACATGGAGGGAGAGACTGGGATTCAGAGAGTAACAGAGGGGGAGAGAATGGGATTCAGAGGGTAACGGAGAGGGAGAGACTGGGATTCAGAGGGTAACAGAGAGGGAGAGACTGGGATTCAGAGGGTAACAGAGAGCGAGAGACTGGGATTCAGAGGGTAACAGAGAGGGAGAGACTGGAATTCAGAGGGTAACAGAGAGCGAGAGACTGGGATTCAGAGGGTAACAGAGAGGGAGAGACTGGAATTCAGAGGGTAACAGAGAGGGAGAGACTGGGATTCAGAGGGTAACAGAGAGGGAGAGACTGGGATTCAGAGAGTAACAGAGAGGGAGAGACTGGGATTCAGAGGGTAACAGAGGGAAAAATAGAGTTGGCGAGGGCAACATAGAAATTTTAAGGCACAGAAAGCGGCCACTTGGCCCATCCTCTCTGTGCCAGCCGAAAACGATCAACCTATTCTAATCCCACCTTCCAGCATTTGGTCTGAGCTCTGCAGCTTACCGCACTTGAGGTGCCGATCCAGACTCCTTCTGAATGAGTTGAGGGTCTCTGCCTCAACTACCCTTTCAGGCAGTGAGTTCCAGACCATCGCGACCCTCTGGGTGAAAAAGATTTTCCTCAACTCCCCTCTAATTTTTCTGCCAATCACTTTAAATCTATGCCCCCTCGTCACTGACCTTTCTGCTATGGTTCTCTGCCCTTCACCTCCACTCTATCCAGGACCCTCAACATTTTGTACATTTCAATCAGATCTCCCCTCGGCCTTCGCTTTTCCAAGGACAACAACCCCTGCCTATCCTCATAGCTACAATTCTCCAGTCCTGGCAACATCCTAGAAAATGGGAGAGAGACAAAGTCCCGTGTTCATAACACATGGATAAAGAGGTTAATCATCTGAGCTGTAACTCTGAGATAGAGAAAGAGAGAGAGAGGGAGGGAGAGAGTGAGGGAGAGAGGGAGGGAGAGAGGGAGTGAGAGAGGGAGGGAGAGAGGGAGGGAGAGAGGGAGGGAGAGAGGGAGAATGAGAGAGAGAGAGGGAGGGAGAGAGGGAGGGAGAGAGGGAGTGAGAGAGGGAGGGAGAGAGGGAGGGAGAGAGGGAGGGAGAGAGGGAGGGAGAGATAGTGTGGGGGAGACACAAACTGAGACGTGGACAGAGGCAGCGAGAGAGAGGGAGAGCTAGAGAGGGAGAGGCTGAAGAGAGAGAGGCAGAGAGAGAGAGGCAGAGAGAGAGATAGAGAGAGACAGAGAGGGAGCGATGGTGTGAGGGAGGCACAAATTGAGACATGGACAGAGGTTGAGAAAGAGAGAGAGGGAGAGACAGAGAGAGAGAGCTGGGGGAGAGACAGATAGAGAGTGAGAGAGGCACAGAGAGAGAAGGAGACACAGTGAGGCAGACATAGAGAGGCAGACAGAGAGCTAGAGAGAGACAGAGAGAGAGGGAGAGATGGTGTGAGGGAGGCACAAATTGAGACATGGACAGAGGTAGAGAGAGAGAGGGAGAGATAGAGCGAGAGAGAGAAAAAGACAGAGAGGGATAGATAGCGAGAGAGAGAGGGGGTAAGACAGATAGCGAGGGACAGAGGCAGTGTGGGAGAGGCAGTGTGAGAGAGGCAGATTAGAAGGTAGCAAATGTAACCCCACTATTTACAAAAGGAAGGAGAGAGAAAATGGGGAACTAAAGACCTGTTCGTCTAACATCAGTCATTGGGAAAATGGTCGAATCTGTAATAAAGGATGTGATAACAGGACACTTAAAGAGAGATTGCAGGGGGTGGGGGGGAGAGAGAGAAATGGGGGGAGAGAGAAATGGGGGGGGAGAGAGAGGGGGGAGAGTGCGTGGGTGAGACGGAGCAAAGGAGAGAGATACTAGGTTAGGTGGGACAATAAGCTGTGAGGAGGACACAAATAGACTACAAAGGGAGATGGTTTGGGATAGACAGCGATAAATGTCCCAGTGTTGTGGGAACATAAAATGGCCACTGAAAATGAACCTAAAATGGCTGACTGATGTGTGTGGATTTCCACAGATGAGAGGAGAGAGAGACAGACAGACAGACAGACAGAAAGAGAGACAAAGAGGGAGACAGAGACCAAGACACAGAGAGTGATAGCAGGATATTGGGCGTAGGACAGAGGAAGAGGAGGAGGCCATTTGGCCCCTCAACCCTGTTCTGTCATTCAATGAGCTCATGGCTGATGTGTGATCTAACTCCATGTACCTATCTTTGTCCCTTAATACCTTTGGTTAACAAAAATCTATCAAACTCAGATTTAAAAATTAACAAGTGTCTCAGCATCAATTGCTGATTGTGGAAGAGAGTTCCAAACTGATACCACACCTGGTGTGTTGAAGTGTTTCTTCATTTCACTCCTGAAAGGTTTTTAGACGAGGTTTATATTTTTAGACTGTGCCCCCATGTTCTAGACTCTGCAGCCAGTGGGAATTGTTACTCTCTGTCCACCCTATCAGTTTCCCTTATTATTTTGTAAACCTTCATCAAATCACACCTGAGCCTTCAAAATTCCAGGGATACAGAGTAAATCTCCAGCTGCACTGTCCCATTAAATATTCCCAAGCCAAGCACAATGTTGGGTTTGACACAGAGTAAATTTCCCTCGACACTGTCCCATCACACACTCCCAGGGCAGGAACATCATGGGGTGGATACAGAGTGAATCTCACTCTACACTGTCCGAAACAGACAGAGAGAGAGAGAGAATGAGAGAAATAGAGGGAGACACAGACAGACAGGGTGTGTGAGAGTGAAAGAAGGATATAAAACATCAGACATAGGAAGATGAGGAGGCAATTTAACCCCTCGACCCTGTTCCAGCATTCAGTGAGATCAGGGCTGATCTGTGATCTAACTAACACCATATATCCCACCTTTGCCCTTTATCTCTTAATACCTTTGGTTAACAAGAATCTATCAATCACAGGTTTAAAAATTAACCAATAAGCCAGCATGAAATTTCCACAAACAATATCATGAGGGTGTGATGGTTCCCACAGTGGAATAGCTGGCTGAATATTTATAATGGAGGCTATTCCTTCTGGATCATCAAAAGTGTCCGCCTGGGCCCCAACTTTACTGCATTCCTCCCTCTCCCGATGTTCGTTTTCTCTCCATACCTATCTCAAATATGTTTGTGTACACAGCAGTGAAGGATTAAATCAAGTTAATATATCTTACATTATCCTCTTCATCCAACTCAACATTCTCTCTCTCTCTCCAAGTTTGTCCCTCTCTACGGCCCTCTCTATGCCTTCATATCTAACCCTCCGTCCCTCTGTCTCTCTCCCAGTGTCAGTGATAGCAGAGAGAGAGACAGAGATAGAAGGAGAGGGAGGGAGTGACAGAGAGGGAAAGACAGATGGAGGGGCAGAGTGAGAGAAAGAGAGAGGAGAGAGATGGAGTGACAGTGAGGGAAGGACAGATGGAGAGACAGAGAGAGAGAGAGACAGAGATAGAAATAGAAAGACAGAGAGGGAGTGACAGAGATAGAAGGAGAGGGAGGGAGTGACAGAGAGGGAAAGACAGATGGAGGGACAGAGTGAGAGACAGAGAGAGGAGAGAGATGGAGTGACAGTGAGGGAAGGACAGATGGAGAGACAGAGAGAGAGAGAGACAGAGATAGAAATAGAAAGACAGAGAGGGAGTGACAGAGATAGAAGGAGAGGGAGGGAGTGACAGAGAGGGAAAGACAGATGGAGGGACAGAGTGAGAGACAGAGAGAGGAGAGAGATGGAGTGACAGTGAGGGAAGGACAGATGGAGAGACAGAGAGAGAGAGACAGAGATAGAAATAGAAAGACAGAGAGGGAGTGACAGAGATAGAAGGAGAGGGAGGGAGTGACAGAGAGGGAAAGACAGATGGAGGGACAGAGTGAGAGACAGAGAGAGGAGAGAGATGGAGTGACAGTGAGGGAAGGACAGATGGAGAGACAGAGAGAGAGAGAGACAGAGATAGAAATAGAAAGACAGAGAGGGAGTGACAGAGATAGAAGGAGAGGGAGGGAGTGACAGAGAGGGAAAGACAGATGGAGGGACAGAGTGAGAGACAGAGAGAGGAGAGAGATGGAGTGACAGTGAAGGAAGGACAGATGGAGGGATAGAGAGAGAGAGAGACAGAGATAGAAGGAGAGAGATGGAGTGATGGGGGTGGGTGGGAAGACAGATGGAGAGACCAAGAGAGAGACAGAGAGAGATGGAGAGAGATGGAGTGACAGGAAGGGAAGGACCGATGGACAGGTGGAGGGATGGAGAGAGAGAGAGACAGAGACAGAAGGAGAGAGAGGGAGAGACAGAGAGGGAAAGACAGATGGAGGGACAGAGAGAGAGACAGAGAGAGAGACAGAGAGAGAGAGAGAAGGAGAGATTGGGAGAGACAGAGAGGGAAAGGCAGTTGGAGAGACAGAGAGAAAGAGAGAGGGGCAGAGATGGAAGGAGAGAGGGGGAGTGACAAGGAGGGAAAGACAGATGGAAAGACAGAGAGGGAGAGACAGTGATAGAAGGAGAGAGAGGGAGAGACAGAGAGGCAAAGACAGATGGAGGGACAGAGAGAGAGACAGAGAGAGAGGCAGAGAGAGAGAGAGAAGGAGTGTTTGGGAGAGACAGAGAGGGAAAGGCATTTGGAGAGACAGAGAGAGAAGGAGAGAGAGGGAGTGTCAGGGAGGGAAGGACGGATGGACAGCTGGAGGGATTGAGAGAGAGAGACAGAGATAGAAGGAGAGAGAGGGAGAGACAGAGAGGGAAAGGCAGATGGAGGGACAGAGAGAGAGAGACTGATAGGCAGAGAACGAGAGAGAAGGAGAGATTGGGAGAGACAGAGAGGGAAAGGCAGATGGAGGGACAGAGAGAGAGACTGATAGGCAGAGAACGAGAGAGAAGGAGAGATTGGGAGAGACAGAGAGGGAAAGGCAGATGGAGCGACAGAGAGAGAGAGACAGAGAGATGGAGGGAGAGTGAGGGAGTGACAGGGAGGGAAAGACAGATGGAAAGACAGAGGGAGAGAGACAGTGAAAGAAGTAGAGAGAGGGTGAGACAGATAGGGAAAGACAGATGGAGAGACAGCGAGAGAGGCAGAGATGGAAGTAGCGAGAGGGAGTGATGGGGAGGGAAAGACAGATGGAGAGACAGATGGAGAGACAGTGATGGAAGGAGAGAGAGGGAGAGACAGATATTGAAGGAGAGAGAGGGAGTGACTGGGAGGGAAAGAGAGATGGAGAGATAGAGAGAGACAGAGAGGGAAAGACAGATGGAGGGACAGAGAGAGAGACAGAGACAGAGAGAAAAGGAGAGGTTGGGAGAGACAGAGAGGGAAAGGCAGTTGGAGACAGAGAGAGAGCGAGGGGCAGAGATGGAAGGAGAGAGAGGGAGTGACAGGGAGGGAATGACAGATGGAAAGACAGAGAGAGGGAGACAGTGGTAGAAGGAGAGAGAGGGAGAGACAGGGAGGGAAAGACAGATGGATGGACAGAGAGAGAGACAGAGAGAGAAGGAGAGAGAGGGAGTGTCAGGCAGGGAAGGATGGATGGACAGATGGAGGGATTGACAGAGAGAGAAAGAGATGGAAGGAGAGAGAGGGAGAGACAGAGAGGGAAAGACAGATGGAGGGACAGAGAGAGAGGCAGAGACAGAGAGAGAAGGAAAGATTGGGAGAGGCAGAGAGGGAAAGGCAGATGGAGGGACAGAGAGAGAGAGAGAGAGGCAGAGATGGAAGGAGAATGAGGGAGTGACAGGGAGGGAAAGACAGATGGAAAGACAGAGGGAGAGAGACAGTGAAAGAAGGAGAGAGAGGGAGAGACAGAGAGGGAAAGACAGATGGAGAGACAGCGAGAGAGGCAGAGATGGAAGTACAGAGAGGGAGTGATGGGGAGGGAAAGACAGATGGAGAGACAGTGATAGAAGGAGAGAGAGGGAGAGACAGAGATTGAAGGAGAGAGAGGGAGTGACTTGGAGGGAAAGAGAGATGGAGAGATGGAGAGAGAGAGACAGAGAGGGAAAGACAGATGGAGGGACAGAGAGAGAGACAGAGAGAGAGGCAGAGACAGAGACAGAAGGAGAGATTGGGAGAGACAGAGAGGGAAAGGCAGTTGGAGAGAGAGAGGGGCAGAGATGGAAGGAGAGAGAGGGAGTGACAGGGAGGGAAAGACAGATGGAGAGACAGAGAGAGGTGCAGAGATGGAAGGAGACAGAGGGAGAGACAGGGAGGGAAAGACAGATGGATGGACAGAGAGAGAGACAGAGAGAGAAGGAGAGAGAGGGAGTGTCAGGCATGGAAGGACGGATGGACAGATGGAGGGATTGACAGAGAGAGAAAGAGATAGAAGGAGAGAGAGGGAGAGACAGAGCGGGAAAGGCAGTTGGAGAGACAGAGAAAGAGAGAGAGGCAGAGATGGAAGGAGAGAGAGGGAGTGACAGGGAGGCAAGGACAGATGGAAAGACAGTGAGAGAGACAGTGATAGAAGGAGAGAGAGGGAGAGACAGAGATTGAAAGAGTGAGAGGGAGTGACTGGGAGGGAAAGAGAGATGGAGAGATAGAGAGAGAGAGACAGAGATAGAAGGAGAGAGAGGGAGAGACAGAGAGGGAAAGGCAGTTGGAGACAGAGAGAGAGAGAGGGGCAGAGATGGAAGGAGAGAGAGGGAGTGACAGGGCGGGAATGACAGATTCAAAGAGAGAAAGAGAGACAGTGGTAGAAGAAGAGAGAGGGAGAGACAGAGAGGGAAAGACAGATAGAGAGAGAGAGGCAGAGATGGAAGGAGACAGAGGGAGTGACAGCGAGGGAAAGACAGATGGACGGACAGAGAGAGAGACAGAGAGAGAAGGAGAGAGATGGAGTGTCAGGCAGGGAAGGACGGATGGACAGATGGAGGGATTGACAGAGAGAGACAGAGATAGAAGGACAGAGAGGGAGAGACAGAGAGGGAAAGACAGATGGAGGGACAGAGAGAGAGGCAGAGACAGAGAGAGAAGGAGAGATTGGGAGAGACAGAGAGGGAAAGGCAGTTGGAGAGACAGAAAAAGAGAGAGAGGCAGAGATGGAAGGAGAGAGAGGGAGTGACAGGGAGGGAAGGACAGATGGAAAGACAGTGAGAGAGACAGTGATAGAAGGAGAGAGAGGGGGAGACAGAGATTGTAAGAGTGAGAGGGAGTGACTGGGAGGGAAAGAGAGATGGAGAGATAGAGAGAGAGAGACAGAGATGGAAGCAGAGAGGGGAGAGACAGAGAGGGAAAGACAGATGGAGGGACAGAGAGCGAGGCAGAGACAAAGAGAGAAGGAGAGATTGGGAGAGACAGAGAGGGAAAGGCAGTTGGAGAGACAGAGCGAGAGAGAGAGTGGCAGAGATGGAAGGAGGGAGAGGGAATGTCAGGAAGGGAAAGACAGATGGAAAGACAGAGAGAGAGAGACAGTGATAGAAGGAGAGAGAGGGAGAGACTGGGAGGGAAAGACAGATGGAGGGACAGAGAGAGAAGGAGAGAGAGGGAGTGTCAGGGAGGGAAGGACAGATGGACAGATGGAGGGATTGAGAGAGAGAAACAGAGATAGAAGGAGAGATTGGGAGAAACAGAGAGGGAAAGGCAGTTGGAGAGACAGAGATGGAAGGAGAGAGAGGGAGTGATGGGGAGGGAAAGACAGATGGAGAGACAGAGAGAAAGACAGCGATAGAAGGAGAGAGAGGGAGTGACAGGGAGGGAAAGACAGACAGAGGGACAAAGTGAGAGACAGAGAGAGAAGGAGAGATAGGGAGAGACAGAGAGGGACAGAAAGATGGAGAGATAGAGATAAAAGGAGAGAGATGGAGAGACAGGGAGGGAATGACAGACGGACGGAGAGAGAGAGGGTCAGAGATAGAAGGAGAGAGAGGGAGTGACACGGGGGGAAAGACAGATGGAGGGACGGTGAGAAAGTGAAGGAGGGAGAGGGAGAGATAGAGAGGAGGAGAGTGGGAGTGACAGAGAGGGTAAGACAAATGGTGGAACAGAGAGAGAGACAGAGATAGTAGGAGAGATTGGGAGCAACAGAGAGGGAAAGGCAGATGGAGGGACAGAGAGAGAGAGACAGAGAGACAGAGAGAGAGGCAGAGACAGAGAGAGAAGGAGAGTGTGGATGAGACAGAGAGGGAAAGGCAGTTGGAGAGACAGAGAGAGAGAGAGGCAGAGATGGAAGGAGAGAGAGGGAGTGACAGGAAGGGAAAGACATATGGAAAGACAGAGAGAGAGAGACAGAGATAGATGGAGAGAGAGGGAGAGACAGAGAGGTAAAGACAGATGGATGGACAGAGAGACTGAGAGGCAGAGATGGAAGGAGAGAGAGGGAGAGACAGAGAGGGAAAGACAGATGGTGGGACAGAGAGAGAGAGAGAGAGAGAGAAAGGGAGAGAAATGGAGTCACAGGGAGGGAAGGACAGATGGAGGGATAGAGAGATAGAGACAGAGATAGAAGGAGAGAGACGGATTGATGGGTGGGGTGTGGGAAGACAGATGGAGGGACAGGGAGAGAGGCAGGGATAGAACGAGTGAGAGGGAGTGATAGGGAGGGAAATTCACAAGGAAAGACAGAGAGAAAGACAGAGATAGGAGAGAGTGGGAGTGACAGGGAGGGAAAGACGGATGGAGGGACAGAGTGAGAGAGAAGGAGAGAGAGGGAGTGACAGAGAAGGAGAGAGGGGTTAGAGGAAAAAACAGATGGAGAGACAGAGAGATACAGAGATAGAAGGAGAGAGAGGGAGTGTCAGGGAGGCTAAGACAGATAGAGGGACAGACTGAGAGACAGAGAGAGTGATGGAGTGACAGGGAGGGAAGGACTGATGGAGGGATAGAGAGAGAGAGATAGAAGGACATAGAGGGAGTGACAGAAAGGGAAAGACTGATGGAGAGACAGAGAGAGGCAGAGATGGAAGGAGAGAGAGAGGGAGTGATAGAAAGGGAAAGACAGATGGAGAGACAGAGATAGAAGGAGAGAGATGGAGAGACAGAGAGGGAAAGACAGATGGAGGGACAGAGAGTGAGAGGCAGAGATAGAAGGAGAGAGAGGAAGTGACAGAGAGGGAACGACAAATGGAGGGACAGAGAGAGAGAGGAGATCGATGGACAGACATAGAGAGGGAAAGACAGATGGAAAGACAGAGAGAGAGAGTAAGGGAGAGAAAGGGAGAGAAGGAGAGAGATGGAGTGACAGAGAGGGAAGGATAGATGGAGGGATAGAGAGCGAGAGACATAGATAGGAGAGAGAGGGAGTGACAGGTGGTGGGGGGTGGATACAGATGGAGGGACCGAGAGAGAGAGGAGAGAGAGGGATAGACAGAGAGAAGGAGAGAGGGATTGGCAGAGAGCGAAAGACATTTGGAGGAACAGAGAGCGAGACAGAGATAGAAGGAGAGAGAGGTAGTGACCGAGAGGGAAAGACAGATGGAGGGACAGAGAGAGAGGCAGAGACAGAGAGATGGAGAGAGAGGGAGAGACAGAAAGGGAAAGACAGATGGAGAGACAGAGAGAGAGAGAGACACAGATAGAAGGAGAGAGAGGGAGAGACAGATAGGAAAAGGCAGATGGAGGGGCAGAGAGAGAGAGATTAAGATAGAGCGACAGAGAGAGAGATAGAAGGAGAAAGACATAGAGATAGAGAGGGAAAGACAGAAGGAGGGACAGAGAGAGAGACAGAGAGAGTGGCAGAGACAGAGGTAGATGGAGAGAGAGTGAGTGTCAGGAGGAGGGGGAGAGTGAGATAGAGGGGGGAGAGACAGATAGATGGAGAGAGACAGATAGAGGGAGAGAGACAGACAGATAGATGGAGAGACAGACAGATAGAGGGAGAGACAGACAGATAGAGGGGGAGAGTGAGATAGAGGGGGAGAGTGAGATAGAGGGGCAGAGTGAGATAGAGGGGCAGAGGGAGAGAGACGGGCAGAGGGAGAGAGACGGGCAGAGGGAGAGAGACGGGGTGATGGAGATATAGGGGGTCAGAGGGAGAGAGAGGGGGGAGAGGGAGATATAGGGGGAGAGGGAGATATTGGGGGTATGTGAGATAGTGGGGGGAGAGACAGATAGAGGGGACGAGTGAGATAGAGGGGGGAGTGAGATAGAGGGGCAGAGGGAGAGAGAGGGGCAGAGGGAGAGAGACGGGGAGAGGGAGATATAGGGGGCAGAGGGGGGAGAGGGAGATGTAGGGGGAGAGGGAGATATTTGGGGTGTGTGAGATAGAGGGCGAGAGACAGATTGAGGGGGAGTGGGAGATAGAGGGGGAGAGGGAGATAGGGGGGAGAGGGAGAGAGAGCGGGAGAGGGAGAGAGGGAGATAGAGGGGGAGAGACAGATAGAGGGCGAGAGTGAGATAGAGGGGGAGAGTGAGATAGAGGGGGAGAGTGAGATAGAGGGGGAGAGGGAGATATTGGGGGTGTGTGAGATAGTGGAGGGAGAGACAGATAGAGGGGGAGAGTGAGATAGAGGGGAAGAGTGAGATAGAGGGGGTGTGTGAGATAGAGGCTGTGTGTGAGATAGAGGGGTTGTGTGAGATAGAGGCTGTGTGTGAGATAGAGGCGGTGTGTGAGATAGAGGGGGTGTGGGAGATAGAGGGGGTGTGGGAGATAGAGGGGGTGTGGGAGATAGAGGGGGTGTGGGAGATAGAGGGGGTGTGGGAGATAGAGGGGAAGAGTGAGATAGAGGGGAAGAGTGAGATCGAGGGGAAGAGTGAGATCGAGGGGATGTGTGAGATCGAGGAGATGTGTGAGATAGAGAGGGAGAGGGAGATAAAGGGGCAGAGGGAGATAGAGGGGGGGTGAGGGAGAGTGAGCGGGTGAGGGAGATAGAGGGGGATTGGGAGATAGAGGGGGAGAGGGAGATAGAGGGTGTGAGGGAGATAGAGGGGGGAGAGGGAGATAGAGGGGGGAGAGGGAGATAGAGGGTGGAGACGGAGATAGAGGGTGGAGACGGAGATAGAGGGTGGAGACGGAGATAGAGGGGGAGAGATGGATGGGGTAGAGGGTGGTGAACCTGTGGAATTCTCTACCGCAGAAGGCAGTGGAGGCCGTCATTAAATATATTCATGGAGGAGAGAGATATATTTCTTAATGTCAAAGGGATTAAGGGGTATGGGGAGAAAGTGGGAACAGGGTACTGAATTAGACCATCGATCATGATCTTTATTGAATGATGGAGCAGGCCCAAAGGGCTGAATGGCCTGCTCCTGCTCCTATTTTCTATGTTTCTATGAGAGAGGTGGATTGAGAGAGGGAGAGAGAAGGAGAAACAGAGAGAGAAGGAGAGATAAGATGGAGCGAGGTGACCCTGATATTCTCTCTCTCACGCACACACATCCAGACACACACAGACACATCCATGAAGGGACACACAGAGACACACACACACACACACACAGACACACACAGAGACACACACACACACACAGACACACACACACACACAGACACACACAGAGACACACACACACACACACAGACACACACAGAGACACACACACACACACACACACACACAGACACACACACACACAGACACACACACACACACAGACACACACCGACACACCCAGACAGATTTTACAATCCACACTGATGTCAGTAAAAATGACCAACAGAACCTCAGTAACAATCCCCAGTGTCTGCCCAGTCCTGAGAGAGACAGAGAGAGAGAGATAGGGCAGTGACAGAGAAAGACAGTGAAAGAGGGAGGACAAAACAGCTTGTAGGAGAAACTTTACATTTCTTTGTTTTCCACAGATTTTATTAAAAGTTGAAAGGGACTGGACACTGGAAAAGCTGTCAACACACAACAACAACACTGAGAGACTTTAGATGTGTGGGAAGGGGAGACACACTTTAAAATCCACACTGATGTCAGTAAAAATCCCCAAACACAACCTCAGTAACAATCCCCATTATCTGCCCAGTCCTGTATTGTGAGTTTCTTCTTTGGCCTCCTTATCTCGAGAGACAATGGGTAAGTGCCTGGAGGTGGTCAGTGGTTTGTGGAGCAGCGCCTGGAGTGGCTATAAAGGCCAATTCTAGAGTGACAAGCTCTTCCACAGGTGCTGCAGAGAAATGTGATTGTCGGGGCTGTTACACAGTTGGCTCTTCCCTTGCGCCTCTGTCTTTTTTGTGGGTTTAGTGTGAGGGTTTGAGGGGGGAGGTTTGGATCAGTGTTTGATATTTTGAAACTGCAGGGAAAGAATTGAAGGTTTAAAATGAACTAAGAGATGTCTGAAAGCATTGCTGTGCTGGGATTAACATCTCAATGGACTGTAAAAGTCAGGAAGGTCCTGTCCTGGGATTAACATATCAATGGACTGTAAAAGTCAGGAAGGTCCTGTCCTGGGATTAACATATCAATGGACAGGCCCCCTCCCCCGCCCCCGAGGCAGGAGATTGAGAGACAGCCCAACATGTCAGAGGCTCAATGGGTGGAGTTTGCAAACAGCTCACTCAGGATATAAACTGGGTTTGAAGATCTGAGTTCCAATCACAAAACCCACCTCTCACTCTCTCTCTGGAGAGAGTAGACACATTCCCCAGTCTGATTCAGTGTGTGTGTCTGTGTATCTGTGTGTGTGCTCTCTCTGTCTCAATCTGGTTTATAACTGTGATTTGATTGTATTTGAATATTGCTGATTGTCTGTGTAACTGAGAGAGGAAACCCTGGGCTCTTGCTGTGCAATTTTGTTTAAAAATGTCTTCGCTTTGTATTTTAATGCAATTTTTTTCTCCTTCTTTCCCCTGAGGAATTTTCATTCTGAAAACTGCACGGTGAAGGTGAAAAGAGGGAAAGTTTGGGACGAGGAATCCTTGGACAGGAGCTTCCTCCAGAGGGGACGGACTGAGGCCTTGTCCACAGGCTGCACCCAAAGGGCCCACGTGAGTTGTGTCTGTTTATGACCCTGAGGTTTAATATCCTCTCTGGGGCCCACCTCGCAAGACTAAATGAAACATCGGAAAGGTGTAGCTGTATAAAGGCTTGTTATAATTCCCGAGTAATGCTGGTGTTTTGGGCAGTGCCGTGAATTTGAGGGTGAAATGAAATGTGCAGCAGTCATTTGAATTGACAGTGAGGTTCTGAGAATGGATTTCTCTGTCTCTCTGAATGAGAGTAATAGGAGGGAGAGAGACGCAGGAGAGTGAGGGAAACATGGAGGGAATCAGAGGGGGAGAGGAGGGGTTAGCCGGCTGTTATCACACTGCTGCTTGTGGGATCTTGCTGTGCACCAATGGCATGCAACATTTCCAACATTGCAACAGTGACGACCACTTTAAAAAATTAACTCTGAGCTTCAAAAGGCTAGGAATTAAGTCACAAATGTGATAGTTTCTATCGGCTTGTATTAATTCTAGAATAATCTGTGTGCTTTGGACAATGTTCTGAAGCTTTGCTGTTAAATAAAATGGACGGATCCCATTTCAATTCATTTTACTGAAGTTCTGAGTTGAGATTTCTCTCTCTGTCTCTCTCCAGCTTTCTTTCCCTCTGTCTCTCTATTTAAACCTTTAATAGTTAAAAACATATCACACACTGCAATCTGATTTGTTGTTGTTTTAAATGGTGAGACAGAAATATTTCATAGCTTATTTCAACTAAGATTAGATACAAAATTGAGGGGAAAAAGCCCGATATGGACAGAGAGAGAGAGAGAGCAAGAGAGAGGGTCACAGGGGTGACTGAGATAGGAAGAGAGAGAGAGATACAGAGACACGGAGAGAGATAAAGAGACAGACACACAGACACACACTGGTGGAGGGAACTGTCTGAACCATTTTAGCCTCTGCTTTATTAACTGATTTGTTTGTATTTGGGTGTTGCTGAGAGAGTGTCTGTGTAACCGAGGGCAATTGCTGGGCTCTTGCTGTGCTATTTTGTTTAACAATGCCTTTTAATCAATTTTCTCTCTCTCCCTCTTGCCTTAGGAATTTTCATTCTGAAACCTGCACGGTGAAGATGAAAAGAGGGAAAGTCTGGGACGAGGAATCCTTGGACAGGAGCTTCCTCCAGTGGGGATGGACTGAGGCCTTGTCCACAGGCTGCACCCAAAGGGCCCACGTGAGTTGTGTCTGTTTATTAGCCTGAGGTTTAATTTCCTCCCTGGGGCCCTGGGTTAAACGTTTCATGTTGGATTGGGGCTCCTGGTGTTTTATACAGATTGAAAGCCTGGGGTTAAAGGAGCAGCCCCAGGAGGGAGTCCCATTTGCCCCTTGCTCCTTCCAGCCCTGTCTGTGAGGTTTGCTGGTGTTTTGGGCAATGCGAGGAAGCTAACAGTGAAATAAGATGCACGGTGCCCATTTTAATTCATTTTACTGTAGGTCTGAGCTTTCTCTCTGTCTCCACATTCTTTCCCTGTGTCTCTATCTCCCCCCATGCTTTCTCTTCTCTGTCTCGGTTTCACACTCACCTTCTCCAATTAAACCTTTAATAAATAAAAAAACACGCCACACACATGTGATTTGTCGTTATTTGAAATGGTGAGACAGAATCAGCAGCTTGTTCCCAGTTTAAAGAGGGAGTTTCACCCTTTCTGGGGACTGAAATCTAGCAATCATCACATTGCAGCTTGTGGGATCTTGCTGTGCATCTCTGCATTTTTCTGCACAACAATGAGGACACTTTAAAATTCAGCTTCCTGAGGGTCAGATTGTGGATCTCTCTGTGTTTACTCTCCAACTTCCTCTGCTTTTCTCTCCCCCGCACTTTCTCTATTTTAACCATTAATCAATAGGTGCCACAATGTGTGCACAGCAAGATCCCACAGGCAGCAATATGATAATATGCAGATTATGTGTTTTCAGTGATGTAAGTTTCGGGGTCGCAGAGGGAGGGACTTTCCTGCAGCGGCTAAGTGGTTAGTACCGCAGCCTCACAGCTCCAGCATCCCAGGTTGGGTTCTGGGTACTGCCTGTGCGGAGTTTGCAAGTTCTCCGTGTGGGTTTCCTCCGGGTGCTCTGGTTTCCTGCCACATGCCAAAGACTTGCGGGTTGATAGGTAAATTGGCCATTATAAAAATTGCCCCTCGTGTAGGTAGGTGGTCGGAGAATTGAGGGAAGGTGGGGACGTGAGAGGGGGGAAAATGGCATGAATGTAGGATTAGCATAAATGGGTGGCTGATGGTCAGCGTTGGGCCGAAGGGCCTGTTTTACTGCTGTATCTCTCTATGAATCGAATGTGATGTGTGGTTATTTTAAACGGTGACAGAAACATTTCAGCGGACGTTTCAATCTGGATTAAATCCCAGATCGATAGAAAAAGAAACAGATGTGGATGGTGTGCAGGGGGGAGGGAGCAGGAGAAAGACAGGGAGAGGGGTGTTTGAGATTTTCAAACTGCAGGAATGTCCCTCCCTCTGGGATCTCGAAACTTACGTCACTAAAAACAGATTATCTGCATATTAGCATATTGTTGCCTTTGGGATCTTGCTGTGCACAGATTGCCTGCAGGTTTCCTGCATTGAAACAGTGAGGACCACTTTAAAAATTAGTTCATTGATTCTCAACTGCTCCTGAGGGCCAATAATTACAAGAGCTGAACGTGAAGCTGTCTAAAGGCTTGTGAAAAGTTTAAAGATGGAGTTCAGCATTTTCAGAGGACTGTGATAGGATATCTGGCTATGATCACATTGTGGGATCCTGCTGTGCATACATTCCCTGCATCAACTCTAACATTACAACACTGAGGCAGAAACAGATGGAGAGAAAAACAGGGAGAGAGAGAGAGACAGGCGGAGTGTGGATGAGGGAGGGAAGGCAGAGAAAGATGGAGAAAGACAGAGAGAGAAATCCACACTCAAAATCTTGGTAAACTGAATTTTGAAGTGTCACCATTGCTGGGATCTTGCTGTGCACAGCTTGCCTGCAGAATTCCTTGCATTGTCACAGTGACTGCATTTTGGAAGTGAATTCATTGTGTGTAAAGCTCTCCTGAAGGCCTTGAAATTAGGTCCGGAGCTTGAAGCCGGTATAATTCCCAAATAATGCTGGTGTTTTGGGCAGTGACGTGAATTTCTCTCTCTCTCTCCATCTGTCTCTCTGAATGAGAGTAACAGGAGGGAGAGAGACGCAGGAGAGTGAGGGAATCAGAGGGGGAGAGAGGGGTAGCCGGCTGTAAGCACACTGCTGCTTGTGGGATCTTGCTGTGTATCAATGGCCGACAGCATTTCCAACTTTGCAACAGTGACGAGCACTTTAAAAATTGATTCATTGAGTGTCAAATACTTCTGTGAATCAGCAATGAAATGGGTGAAATGTGAAGGTTTGTAAAGGCTTGTTCTCATTCCCGAATATTGCTTGTGTTTGAGGCTGTGGGCTGAATTTGACAGTGAAATGAAACACCGGGGGACCATTTGAATTCAGATTTTCAGGGATGGGAATGTGGATTTCTCTCTCTATCCTTCTACAGGAGAGGGGATGGGGGTCTCCAGTGCTTGTGTGCTTTTACAATGAGGCAGAAACAGATGCAGAGAGACACACAGAGAAATAGAGAGAGAGAGAGAGAGAGAGAGAGCAGGAAATGACAGGGTAAACACATCTACACTCCCCAGTCTCTGGCTCTGTGTCAGGGGATGTGTTTGTAAGTCACTGAGAGATTGTTTTATGTTAGTGAGTTTGAGAGAGAGTCCTGGGCTCTCGCTGTGTTTTATTTCTGTGCAAAAATGCTTTGCTTTGTTTGAATCAATTTTATTTCTCTTATTCCCAAGGAGAATCTTTTCGGAAGCTGCAGCTGTGATGATGCAGAGGGAGAATCTTTTAGCCACGTGGAATTCTCCGACAAGAGCTTTAACCGGAGAGGGAAAGTAATAATAAAAATATATTTGTCATTGTCAAATTAATTTCTAGATCCAGAAAAGAAGACTGTGTGATTTCGGGGCTGATAGAAAAACAAAGTGCTGGAAAAGCTCAGTATTTCCAGCACAGTTTTTATTTCAGATTTCCAGCATCCTCAGTATTTTGATTTTGTGTTTTCGGGGGTCTGTGGATTTTTTTACCACAAGGGAGGGGGCTGGATGGTGTCCAAAGGGAATAGTTTGGGAATCGCTGCTCCAGAACAGTCAATGTAATCCCGTAGATTTCCCTCTCTCCATCTCTTGCTGCAACTTGTTCCCTGCACCTTCCTCTTTGTTCCTAACTCTGTTTCTTCACATCTTTAAATCCCTATCTCTGTATCTCTCAACATCCTTTCTATCTCTGCCTCTCTCTAGAGTCTCACAAGTTTCCATTGTCACTCTCTTTATCTTTATCTGTCTCTCTCTCACTCCATTTCGTCTTTCACTCACTTCCAAATCCCTGAATCTTTCCATCTCTGCTCCTCCTTTCCTGCAAGATTATCTCTGCATTTCCCTCCCACCTGTCCCGGGACACCCCTCTCTATTCTGTGAACACATCTTACTTTGTATCTCTGCCGCTCCACTTCTTTCTGTCTCTGCATATTTTGAAGGTATTTAGATGGGGGTCTGTCCCGGGGTGGGGGTGGTATTTAGATGGGGGTCTGTCCCGGGGTGGGGGTGGTATTTAGATGGGGGTCTGTCCCGGGGTGGGGTTAGTATTTAGATGGGGGTCTGTCCCCGGGGTTAGTATTTAGATGGGGGTCTGTCCCGGGGGGGGTATTTAGATGGGGGTCTGTCCCGGGGGTTACTATTTAGATGGGGGTCTGTCCCGGGGGGGTATTTAGATGGGGGTCTGTCCCCGGGGTTAGTATTTAGATGGGGGTCTGTCCCGGAAAGGGTATTTAGATGGGGGTCTGTCCCCGGGGTTAGTATTTAGATGGGGGTCTGTCCCGGAAAGAGTATTTAGATGGGGGTCTGTCCCGGGGTGGGGTTAGTATTTAGATGGGCGTCTGTCCCCGGGGTTAGTATTTAGATGGGGGTCTGTCCTGGGGGGGTATTTAGATGACGGTCTGTCCCCGGAGTTAGTATTTAGATGGGGGTCTGTCCCGGGGTTAGTATTTAGATGGCGGTCTGTCCCCGGAGTTAGTATTTAGATGGGGGTCTGTTCCTGTCAGGTATTTGTCACAGGGGTATTATAAGGGTATAATTAGATGGGGGTCTGTCCCCGGGTGGGGTATTTAGATGGGGGTCTGTTCCCGGGGTTAGTATTTAAATGGGGGTCTGTCCCCGTATGGGGTATCTAGACGGGAGTCTGTCCCCGGGGATGTATTTAGATGGGGGTCTGTCCCCGGGGATGTATTTAGATGGGGGTCTGTCCCGGGGGGGTGTATTTAGATGGGGGTCTGTTCCGGGGGGTGTATTTAGATGGGGGACTGTCCCCGGGGATGTATTTAGATGGGGGTCTGTTCCCGGGCATGTATTTAGATGGGGGTCTGTATTTAGATGGGGGTCTGTCCCGGGGGGGGGGTATTTAGATGGGGGTCGGTTCCCGGGCATGTATTTAGATGGGGGTCTGTTCCCGGGCATGTATTTAGATGGGGGTCTATCCCGGGGGGTGTATTTAGATGGGGGTCTGTTCCGGGGGGTGTATTTAGTTGGGGGTCTGTCCCCGTGGTTAGTATTTAGATGGGGGTCTGTCCCCGGGGTTAGTATTTAGATGGGGGTCTGTCCTGGGGGGGTATTTAGATGACGGTCTGTCCCCGGAGTTAGTATTTAGATGGGGGTCTGTCCCGGGGTGGTATTTAGATGGCGGTCTGTCCCGGGGGGGGGGGTATTTAGATGGCGGTCTGTCCCCGGAGTTAGTATTTAGATGGGGGTCTGTCCCGGGGGGGGGGGTATTTAGATGGCGGTCTGTCCCCGGAGTTAGTATTTAGATGGGGGTCTGTCCCGGGGTGGTATTTAGATGGCGGTCTGTCCCGGGGGGGGAGGTATTTAGATGGCGGTCTGTCCCCGGAGTTAGTATTTAGATGGGGGTCTGTTCCTGTCAGGTATTTGTCACAGGGGTATTATAAGGGTATAATTAGATGGGGGTCTGTCCCCGGGTGGGGTATTTAGATGGGGGTCTGTTCCCGGGGTTAGTATTTAGATGGGGGTCTGTCCCCGTATGGGGTATCTAGACGGGAGTCTGTCCCCGGGGATGTATTTAGATGGGGGTCTGTCCCCGGGAATGTATTTAGATGGGGGTCTGTCCCGGGGGGGTGTATTTAGATGGGGGTCTGTTCCGGGGGGTGTATTTAGATGGGGGACTGTCCCCGGGGATGTATTTAGATGGGGGTCTGTCCCGGAAAGAGTATTTAGATGGGGGTCTGTATTTAGATGGGGGTCTGTCCCGGGGGGGGGGTATTTAGATGGGGGTCGGTTCCCGGGCATGTATTTAGATGGGGGTCTGTTCCTGGGCATGTATTTAGATGGGGGTCTATCCCGGGGGGTGTATTTAGATGGGGGTCTGTTCCGGGGGGTGTATTTAGTTGGGGGTCTGTCCCCGTGGTTAGTATTTAGATGGGGGTCTGTCCCCGTCAGGTATTTGTAACAGGGGTATTATAAGGGTATAATTAGATGGGGGTCGGTCCCCTGGTGGGGTATTTAGATGGGGGTCTGTCCCCGGGGATGTATTTAGATGGGGGTCTGTCCCGGGGGGTGTATTTAGATGGGGGTCTGTTCCCGGGCATGTATTTAGATGGGGGTCTGTCCCCGGGGATGTATTTAGATGGGAGTCTGTCCCGGGGGATGTATTTAGATGGTGGTCTGTCCCCGGGGATGTATTTAGATGGGAGTCTGTCCCGGGGGGTGTATTTAGATGGTGGTCTGTCCCCGGGGATGTATTTAGATGGGGGTCTGTTCCCGGGCATGTATTTAGATGGGGGTCTGTTCCCGGGGATGTATTTAGATGGGGGTCTGTCCCCGGGGTTAGTATTTAGATGGGAGTCTGTCCCGGGGGGTGTATTTAGATGGTGGTCTGTCCCCGGGGATGTATTTAGATGGGGGTCTGTTCCCGGGCATGTATTTAGATGGGGGTCTGTTCCCGGGGATGTATTTAGATGGGGGTCTGTCCCCGGGGTTAGTATTTAGATGGGAGTCTGTCCCGGGGGGTGTATTTAGATGGTGGTCTGTCCCCGGGGATGTATTTAGATGGGAGTCTGTCCCGGGGGGTGTATTTAGATGGGGGTCTGTCCCCGGGGATGTATTTAGATGGGGGTCTGTCCCCGGGGTTAGTATTTAGATGGGAGTCTGTCCCGGGGGGTGTATTTAGATGGTGGTCTGTCCCCGGGGATGTATTTAGATGGGAGTCTGTCCCGGGGGGTGTATTTAGATGGGGGTCTGTCCCGGGGGGGGGGTAATTTAGATGGGTTTCTGTCCCCGGGGATGTATTTAGATGGTGGTCTGTCCCCGGGGATGTATTTAGATGGGAGTCTGTCCCGGCGGGTGTATTTAGATGGGGGTCTGTCCCGGGGGGGGTAATTTAGATGGGGGTCTGTCCCCGGGGGGGGTAATTTAGATGGGGGTCTGTCCCTGGGGATGTATTTAGATGGGGGTCTGTCCCCGGGGATGTATTTAGATGGGGGTCTGTTCCCGGGGATGTATTTAGATGGGGGTCTGTCCCCGGGGATGTATTTAGATGGGAGTCTGTCCCGGGGGGTGTATTTAGTTGGGGGTCTGTCCCCGTGGTTAGTATTTAGATGGGGGTCTGTCTCCGGGGGGGTGGGGGGTATTTAGATGGCGGTCTGTCCCCGGAGTTAATATTTAGATGGGGGTCTGTTCCCGTCAGGTATTTGTAACGGGTATTATAAGGGTATAATTAGATGGGGGTCGGTCCCCTGGTGGGGTATTTAGATGGGGGTCTGTTTCCGGGGATGTATTTAGATGGGGGACTGTCCCCGGGGATGTATTTAGATGGGGGACTGTCCCCGGGGTTAGTATTTAGATGGGGGTCTGTCCCTGGGGTTAGTATTTAGATGGGGGTCTGTCCCGGGCAGGGGTATTTAGATTGGGGTCTGTTCCCGGGCATGTATTTAGATGGGAGTCTGTCCCGGGGGGTGTATTTAGTTGGGGGGTCTGTCCCCGTGGTTAGTATTTAGATGGGGGTCTGTTCCCGTCAGGTTTTTGTAACAGGGGTATTATAAGGGTATAATTAGATGGGGGTCTGTCCCCGGGGATGTATTTAGATGGGGGTCTGTCCCCGGGGTTAGTATTTAGATGGGGGTCTGTCCCTGGGGATGTATTTAGATGGGGGTCTGTCCCGGGGGGGTAATTTAGATGGGGGTCTGTCCCCGGCGGGGTCTGTCCCCGGGGATGTATTTAGATGGGGGTCTGTCCCCGGGGATGTATTTAGATGGGGGTCTGTTATTGGCGGGGTATTTAGATGGGAGTCTGCTCCTGGGGGGGTATTTAGATGGGAGTCTGTCCCCAGGGATGTATTTAGATGGGAGTCTGTCCCCAGGGATGTATCTAGATGGGGGTCTGTCCCCGGCGGGGTATCTAGATGGGAGTCTGTTATTGGCGGGGTATTTCGATGGGAGTCTGCTCCTGGGGGGGGGGGGGGGGGGAGGTATTTCGATGGGAGTCTGTCCCCAGGGATGTATTTAGATGGTGTTCTGTCCCCAGGGATGTATCTAGATGGGGGTCTGTCCCCGGCGGGGTAGCTAGATGAGAGTCTGTTATTGACGGGGTATTTCGATGGGAGTCTGCTCCTGGGGGGGTATTTAGATGGGAGTCTGTCCCTGGGGGAAGGGGGTATCTAGATGGGACTCGGTCCTGGGGGGGTATTTAGATGGGACTCGGTCCTGGGGGGGTATCTAGATGGGAGTCTGTTCCTGGGGGAGGTATCTAGATGGGACTCGGTCCTGGGGAGGTATCTAGATGGGACTCGGTCCTGGGGAGGTATCTGGATGGGCCTCGGTCCCCGGGGATGTATTTAGATGGGTTGTCTTGTAACAGGGGGAAGGGGAGTCTCGTCCTGGGGGGGTATCTAGATGGGAGTCTGTTCCTGGGGGAGGTATCTAGATGGGACTCGGTCCTGGGGGGGGTATTTTAAATGGGAGTCTGTTCCTGGGGGGGGTATCTAGATGAGACTCGGTCCTGGGGGGGTATTTAGATGGGACTCGGTCCTGGGGGGGTATCTAGATGGGAGTCTGTTCCTGGGGGAGGTATCTAGATGGGACTCGGTCCTGGGGAGGTATCTAGATGGGACTCGGTCCTGGGGAGGTATCTGGATGGGCCTCGGTCCCCGGGGATGTATTTAGATGGGTTGTCTTGTAACAGGGGGAAGGGGAGTCTCGTCCTGGGGGGGTATCTAGATGGGAGTCTGTTCCTGGGGGAGGTATCTAGATGGGACTCGGTCCTGGGGGGGGTATTTTAGATGGGAGTCTGTTCCTGGGGGGGGTATCTAGATGAGACTCGGTCCTGGGGGGGTATCTAGATGGGTTGTCTTGTAACAGGGGGATGGGGATAATTAGATGGGGGTCTGGTGATAGTGAGGGTATTAGATGGGGGTCAGTTAAGAGGAGATATCAGAAAGGGGTCTGTAGATGAGGATTATTTAGATTGGGTGGGGGTCTGTGCTAAAGTGGAATGTTATCGGGGGGGGGCGCGGGTGGAAATATTGCAGGGGATAAAATTTACATTGCGGGGGGGAATAATTGCGAAGGGGAATAAATTGCGGGGGGGGGGGGTAATAATTGCGGGGGGGGGTAATAAATTGCGGGGGGGAGATTTAGATGGGAGTCTGTCCCTGGGAGAAGGGTATAATTAGATGGGGGTCTGTTCCTGGGTCTGGTGATAGTGAGGTTATTAGATGGGGGTCAGTTAACAGGAGATATCAGATGGGGGTCTGCAGATGAGGATTATTTAGATTGGGTGGGGGTCTGTACAAAAGGGGAATGTTATCCGGGGGATGGGGGGGGGGGAAATTGCGGGGGGGGGGTAATTATTGCGGGGGGGGAGAATAATTGCGGGGGGGGAGAATAATTGCGGGGGGGGAGAATAATTGCGGGGGGGGTAATAATTGCGGGGGGGGGTAATAAATTGCGGGGGGGGGTAATAAATTGCGGGGGGGGGTAATAAATTGCGGGGGGAAATATAACTGCGGGGGGGGAGAATAATTGCGGGGGGGACTATTGCGGGGGGGGGTAATAATTGCGGGGGGAAATATAACTGCGGGGGGGGAGAATAATTGCGGGGGGGGGAGAATAATTGCGGGGGGGAATATTGCGGGGGGGGGGGTAATAATTGCAGGGGGGGTAATAATTGCAGGGGGGGGTAATAAATTGCGGGGGGGAATAATTGTGGGGGGGAATAATTGTGGGGGGGATAATTGCGGGGGGGTGGAAATAATTGCGGGGGGGATATAATTGCGGGGGGGGATATAATTGCGGGGGGGGATAAATTGCGGGGGGGGGATAAATTGCGGGGGGGGATAAATTGCGGGGGGGGGAATAATTGTGGGGGGGGGGAAATAATTGTGGGGGGGGGAAATAATTGCGGGGGGGGGAAATAATTGCGGGGGGGTGGAAATAATTGCGGGGGGGTGGAAATAATTGCGGGGGGTGGAAATAATTGCGGGGGGGAAATAATTGCGGGGGTGGAAATAATTGCGGGGGGGATAATTGCGGGGGGTGGAAATAATTGCGGGGGGGAAATAATTGCGGGGGGGATAATTGCAGGGGTGGAAATAATTGCGGGGGGGGGGATAATTGCGGGGGTGGAAATAATTGCGGGGGGTGGAAATAATTGCGGGGGGTGGAAATAATTGCGGGGGGGATAATTGCGGGGGTGGATAAATTGCGGGGGGGGATAATTGCGGGGGGAATAATGGCGGGGGGAATAATGGCGGGGGGAATAATGGCGGGGGGGGAATAATGGCGGGGGGGGAATAATTGCGGGGGGGGAATAATTGCGGGGGGGATATAATTGCCGGGGGGATAAATTGCGGGGGGGGAATAATTGCGGGGGAGGAATAATTGCGGGGGAGGAATAATTGCGGGGGGGATATAATTGCGGGGGGGGATATAATTGCGGGGGGGATATAATTGCGGGGGGGATATAATTGCGGGGGGAATAATTGCGGGGGGAATAATTGCGGGGGGGGAATAATTGCGGGGGGGGAATAATTGCGGGGGGGATAATTGCGGGGGTGGATAAATTGCGGGGGGGATAATTGCGGGGGTGGATAAATTGCGGGGGGGGATAATTGCGGGGGGAATAATGGCGGGGGGAATAATGGCGGGGGGAATAATGGCGGGGGGAATAATGGCGGGGGGGGAATAATGGCGGGGGGGGAATAATTGCGGGGGGGGAATAATTGCGGGGGGGGAATAATTGCGGGGGAGGAATAATTGCGGGGGAGGAATAATTGCGGGGGGGATATAATTGCGGGGGGGATATAATTGCGGGGGGGATATAATTGCGGGGGGAATATAATTGCGGGGGGGATATAATTGCGGGGGGGATATAATTGCGGGGGGAATAATTGCGGGGGGGGAATAATTGCGGGGGGGGAATAATTGCGGGGGGGGAATAATTGCGGGGGGAATAATTGCGGGGGGGATAAATTGCGGGGGGGATAAATTGCGGGGGGGATAAATTGCGGGGGGGGAATAATTGCGGGGGGGGAATAATTGCGGGGGGAATATAATTGCGGGGGGAATATAATTGCGGGGGGAATATAATTGCGGGGGGAATAATTGCGGGGGGGGAATAATTGCGGGGGGAATAATTGCGGGGGGGGGATAATTGCGGGGGGGGGATAATTGCGGGGGGGGGGATAATTGCGGGGGGGGATAATTGCGGGGGGGGATAATTGCGGGGGGGGATAATTGCGGGGGGGGATAATTGCGGGGGGGATAATTGCGGGGGGGATAATTGCGGGGGGGATAAATTGCGGGGGGGATAAATTGCGGGGGGGATAATTGCGGGGGGGATAATTGCGGGGGGGATAATTGCGGGGGGGATAATTGCGGGGGGGATAATTGCGGGGGGGGGATAAATGCCGGGGGGGGGGAGATAATTGCGGGGGGGGGAATAATTGCGGGGGGGGGAATAATTGCGGGGGGGAAATAATTGCGGGGGGGGAAATAATTGCGGGGGGGGAAATAATGGCGGGGGGGAATAATGGCGGGGGGGAATAATTGCGGGGGGGGGGGGGGGGGGGATAAATGCCGGGGGGGGGGAATTTGGAAAAAGCACGAGAGAAAAGATAGAATGGGCGAGAAAGAAGGAGCGAACAGATAGAGAAAGAAAGAGACAAAGAAGGGATAGAAAAAGAATGAGAGAAAAGATAGTCAGAAGATAGAAATAGAGAAAAGACAGAGTCAGAAATAGAGAAAAGACAAAGTCAGAAAAAGACAGAAAGTCAGAAATGGAGAAAAGACAAAGAGTCAGAAATAGAGAAAAGACAAAGTCAGAAAAAGACAGAGAGAAAAGACAAAGTCAGAAAAAGACAGAAGGTCAGAAATGGAGAAAAGACAAAGTCAGAAAAAGACAGAAAGTCAGAAATGGAGAAAAGACAAAGAGTCAGAAATAGAGAAAAGACAAAGTCAGAAAAAGACAGAAAGTCAGAAATGGAGAAAAGACAAAGAGTCAGAAATAGAGAAAAGACAAAGTCAGAAAAAGACAGAAGGTCAGAAATGGAGAAAAGACAAAGTCAGAAAAAGACACAGAGTCAGAAAAAGACAGAAGGTCAGAAATGGAGAAAAGACAAAGTCAGAAAAAGACAGAAAGTCAGAAATAGAGAAAAGACAAAGTCAGAAAAAGACAGAAGGTCAGAAATGGAGAAAAGACAAAGAGTCAGAAATAGAGAAAAGACAAAGTCAGAAAAAGACAGAAAGTCAGAAATAGAGAAAAGACAAAGTCAGAAAAAGACAGAAGGTCAGAAATGGAGAAAAGACAAAGAGTCAGAAATAGAGAAAAGACAAAGTCAGAAAAAGACAGAAGGTCAGAAATGGAGAAAAGACAAAGTCAGAAAAAGACAGAAGGTCAGAAATGGAGAAAAGACAAAGTCAGAAAAAGACAGAGAGAAAAGACAAAGTCAGAAAAAGACAGAAGGTCAGAAATGGAGAAAAGACAAAGTCAGAAAAAGACAGAAGGTCAGAAATAGAGAAAAGACAAAGTCAGAAAAAGACAGAAAGTCAGAAATGGAGAAAAGACAAAGAGTCAGAAATAGAGAAAAGACAAAGTCAGAAAAAGACAGAAGGTCAGAAATGGAGAAAAGACAAAGTCAGAAAAAGACAAAGAGTCAGAAATGGAGAAAAGACAGAGTCAGAAAAAGACAGAAGGTCAGAAATGGAGAAAAGACAAAGTCAGAAAAAGACAGAAAGTCAGAAATAGAGAAAAGACAAAGTCAGAAAAAGACAGAAGGTCAGAAATGGAGAAAAGACAAAGTCAGAAAAAGACAGAAGGTCAGAAATAGAGAAAAGACAAAGTCAGAAAAAGACAGAAAGTCAGAAATGGAGAAAAGACAAAGAGTCAGAAATAGAGAAAAGACAAAGTCAGAAAAAGACAGAAGGTCAGAAATGGAGAAAAGACAAAGTCAGAAAAAGACAAAGAGTCAGAAATGGAGAAAAGACAGAGTCAGAAAAAGACAGAAGGTCAGAAATGGAGAAAAGACAAAGTCAGAAAAAGACAGAAAGTCAGAAATAGAGAAAAGACAAAGTCAGAAAAAGACAGAAGGTCAGAAATGGAGAAAAGACAAAGAGTCAGAAATAGAGAAAAGACAAAGTCAGAAAAAGACAGAAGGTCAGAAATGGAGAAAAGACAAAGAGTCAGAAATAGAGAAAAGACAAAGTCAGAAAAAGACAGAAGGTCAGAAATGGAGAAAAGACAAAGTCAGAAAAAGACAGAAGGTCAGAAATGGAGAAAAGACAAAGTCAGAAAAAGACAGAGAGAAAAGACAAAGTCAGAAAAAGACAGAAGGTCAGAAATGGAGAAAAGACAAAGTCAGAAAAAGACAGAAGGTCAGAAATAGAGAAAAGACAAAGTCAGAAAAAGACAGAAAGTCAGAAATGGAGAAAAGACAAAGAGTCAGAAATAGAGAAAAGACAAAGTCAGAAAAAGACAGAAGGTCAGAAATGGAGAAAAGACAAAGTCAGAAAAAGACAAAGAGTCAGAAATGGAGAAAAGACAGAGTCAGAAAAAGACAGAAGGTCAGAAATGGAGAAAAGACAAAGTCAGAAAAAGACAGAAAGTCAGAAATAGAGAAAAGACAAAGTCAGAAAAAGACAGAAGGTCAGAAATGGAGAAAAGACAAAGTCAGAAAAAGACAGAAGGTCAGAAATAGAGAAAAGACAAAGTCAGAAAAAGACAGAAAGTCAGAAATGGAGAAAAGACAAAGAGTCAGAAATAGAGAAAAGACAAAGTCAGAAAAAGACAGAAGGTCAGAAATGGAGAAAAGACAAAGTCAGAAAAAGACAAAGAGTCAGAAATGGAGAAAAGACAGAGTCAGAAAAAGACAGAAGGTCAGAAATGGAGAAAAGACAAAGTCAGAAAAAGACAGAAAGTCAGAAATAGAGAAAAGACAAAGTCAGAAAAAGACAGAAGGTCAGAAATGGAGAAAAGACAAAGAGTCAGAAATAGAGAAAAGACAAAGTCAGAAAAAGACAGAAGGTCAGAAATGGAGAAAAGACAAAGAGTCAGAAATAGAGAAAAGACAAAGTCAGAAAAAGACAGAAGGTCAGAAATGGAGAAAAATACACCCGGGGGGTGTATTGAGATGGGGGTCTGTTCCCGGGGGTGTATTTAGATGGGGGTCTGTTCCCGGGCATGTATTTAGATGGGAGTCTGTCCCGGGGGGGTGTATTTAAATGGGGGTCTGTTCCGGGGGGTGTATTTAGTTGGGGGTCTGTCCCCGTGGTTAGTATTTAGATGGGGGTCTGTTCCTGTCAGGTATTTGTAACAGGGGTATTATAAGGGTATAATTAGATGGGGGTCGGTCCCCTGGTGGGGTATTTAGATGGGGGTCTGTTCCCGGGCATGTATTTAGATGGGGGTCTGTCCCTGGGGATGTATTTAGATGGGGGACTGTCCCCGGGGATGTATTTAGATGGGGGTCTGACCCCGGGGTTAGTATTTAGATGGGGGTCTGTCCCGGGGGTTAATTTAGATGGGGGTCTGTCCCCGGCGATGTATCCAGATGGGAGTCTGCTCCTGGGGGGGTATTTAGATGGGGGTCTGTACCCGGGGATGTATTTAGATGGGGGTCTGTACCCGGGGATGTATTTAGATGGGGGTCTGTTATTGACGGGGTATTTCGATGGGAGTCTGCTCCTGGGGGGGTATTTAGATGGGAGTCTGTCCCTGGGGGAAGGGGATAATTAGATGGGGGTCTGTTCCTGGGGGGGGGGTATCTAGATGGGACTCGGTCCTGGGGGGGTGGGGGGGGGGTATTTTAGATGGGTCTCTGTCCTGGGTCTGGTGATAGTGAGGGTATTAGATGGGGGTCAGTTAACAGGAGATATCAGATGGGGGTCTGCAGATGAGGATTATTTAGATTGGGTGGGGGTCTGTACAAAAGGGGACTGTTATCCGGGGGCGGGGGGGGGGGGGGGAAATCGCAGGGGAGGGGGAAATAATTGCGGGGGAGGGAAATAATTGCGGGGGGTGGAAATAATTGCGGGGGGGGGAAATAATTGCGGGGGGTGGAAATCATTGCGGGGGGGGAAGATCATTGCGGGGGGGGGAAGATCATTGCGGGGGGGGAAGATCATTGCGGGGGGGGAAGATAATTGCGGGGGGGGGAATAATTGCGAGGGGAAATAATGCGGGGGGGGAAATAATTGCGGGGGGGGGAATAATTGCGGGGGGGGGAATAATTGCGGGGGGGGAATAATTGCGGGGGGGGGAATAATTGCGGGGGGGGAAGATCATTGCGGGGGGGGGGAAGATCATTGCGGGGGGGGAAGATCATTGCGGGGGGGGAAGATAATTGCGGGGGGGGGAATAATTGCGAGGGGAAATAATGCGGGGGGGGAAATAATTGCGGGGGGGGGAATAATTGCGGGGGGGGGGGAATAATTGCGGGGGGTGGAAATAATTGCGGGGGGTGGAAATAATTGCGGGGGGGGAATAATTGCGGGGGGGGAATAATTGCGGGGGGATATAATTGCGGGGGGGGGGGAAATAATTGCGGGGGGATATAATTGCGGGGGGGGGATTAATTGCGGGGGGGATAAATTGCGGGGGGGGGAATAATTGCGGGGGGGGGAAATAATTGCGGGGGGTGGAAATAATTGCGGGGGGGGAAATAATTGCGGGGGGGGAAATAATTGCGGGGGGGGATAATTGCGGGGGGTGGAAATAATTGCGGGGGTGGAAATAATTGCGGGGGTGGAAATAATTGCGGGGGGGGATAATTGCGGGGGGTGGAAATAATTGCGGGGGGGGAATAATTGCGGGGGGGGAATAATTGCGGGGGGGGAATAATTGCGGGGGGATATAATTGCGGGGGGGGGGAAATAATTGCGGGGGGATATAATTGCGGGGGGGGGATTAATTGCGGGGGGGATAAATTGCGGGGGGGGGAATAATTGCGGGGGTGGAAATAATTGCGGGGGTGGAAATAATTGCGGGGGGTGGAAATAATTGCGGGGGTGGAAATAATTGCGGGGGTGGAAATAATTGCGGGAGGGGATAATTGCGGGGGGTGGAAATAATTGCGGGGGGGGAATAATTGCGGGGGGGGGAATAATTGCGGGGGGGGGAATAATTGCGGGGGGGGGAATAATTGCGGGGGGATATAATTGCGGGGGGGGGGAAATAATTGCGGGGGGATATAATTGCGGGGGGGGGATAAATTGCGGGGGGGGGATAAATTGCGGGGGGGGGAATAATTGCGGGGGTGGAAATAATTGCGGGGGTGGAAACGATTCAGAGGGTAACAGAGGGGAGAGTCTGGGATTCAGAGGGTAACAGAGAGGGAGAGTCTGGGATTCAGAGGGTAACAGAGAGGGAGAGTCTGGGATTCAGAGGGTAACAGAGGGGAGAGTCTGGGATTCAGAGAGTAACAGAGAGGGAGAGACTGGGACTCAGAGGGTAACAGAGAGGGAGAGACTGGGATTCAGAGGGTAACAGAGAGGGAGAGATTGGGATTCAGAGGGTAAGAGAGAGGGAGAGTCTGGGATTCAGAGGGTAACGGAGAGGGAGAGATGGGGACTCAGAGGGTAAGAGAGAGGGAGAGTCTGGGATTCAGAGGGTAACGGAGAGGGAGAGACTGGGATTCACAGGGTAACAAGAGGGGGAGAGACTGGGATTCAGATGTTAACAGAGAGGGAGAGAATGGGATTCAGAGAGTAACAGAGGGGAGAGACTGGGATTCAGAGGGTAAAAGAGGGGGAGAGACTGGGATTCAGAGAGTAACAGAGGGGAGAGACTGGGATTCAGAGGGTAACAGAGAGGGAGAGTCTGGGATTCAGAGGGTAACAGAGAGGGAGAGACTTCAATTCAGGGGGTAACAGAGAGGGAGAGACTGGGATTCAGAGGGTAACAGAGAGGGAGAGACTGGGATTCAGGGGGTAACAGAGAGGGAGAGACTGGGATTCAGAGAGTAACAGAGAGGGAGAGACTGGGATTCAGAGGGTAACAGAGAGGGAGAGACTGGGATTCAGAGAGTAACAGAGAGGGAGAGACTGGAATTCAGAGAGTAACAGAGGGTAAAATAGATTTGGCGAGGGCAACATAGAAATTTTAAGGCACAGAAAACGGCCACTTCACCCATTCTCTCTGTGCCAGCCGAAAAACGATTCAGAGGGTAACAGAGGGGAGAGTCTGGGATTCAGAGGGTAACAGAGAGGGAGAGTCTGGGATTCAGAGGGTAACAGAGAGGGAGAGTCTGGGATTCAGAGGGTAACAGAGGGGAGAGTCTGGGATTCAGAGAGTAACAGAGAGGGAGAGACTGGGACTCAGAGGGTAACAGAGAGGGAGAGACTGGGATTCAGAGGGTAACAGAGAGGGAGAGATTGGGATTCAGAGGGTAAGAGAGAGGGAGAGTCTGGGATTCAGAGGGTAACGGAGAGGGAGAGATGGGGACTCAGAGGGTAAGAGAGAGGGAGAGTCTGGGATTCAGAGGGTAACGGAGAGGGAGAGACTGGGATTCACAGGGTAACAAGAGGGGGAGAGACTGGGATTCAGATGTTAACAGAGAGGGAGAGAATGGGATGTCTGGAACTCACTGCCTGAAAGGATTAGTATAAAATGGGTGGTTGATGGCCGGCACCGACTGTGCGGGCCGAAGGGCCTGTATAAGTGCTGTATCTCTCTATGACTCTAAAGGATTCTAGAGGCAGAAACCCTCATCACATTTAAAACAATCTCTTGGATATTCACTTCTCCATGTTTAAAATGGGTAAGGAATAACTCTCCTCGTCTACACTGCCTCATCGAACACTCTCAGAGAAGGTACAGCACGGGTTAGATACAGAGTAAAGCTCCGTTTAAACATTCCCTGGAGTGTCGGATTAACCCGGGTCACTCACTGTGCCCGGCTCAGCCTCAAGACTCACCTGCCTCAGTCACTGAGACGCTCCTGTATCACTTGCCTTAATGTAAGTGGATGCCGGGTTTGGGAGCAGGACAGGCACACGGGATTAGGACGACTGCTCATGTGGAGGATAAGCATCAGTAATCCCTCAGAGAATCAGAACAGACCAGCGAGACTCAGAAAAGGAAACTTGTGTTGAATTTGAGAGTCTTGCATTGTGGAATGCTTTAGTATTTGGTGAGAATGTTGAGCCAGTGACATTTTGCCCCAGTGGGATGAATAGACACTATATGACTTTATTACAACAGTAAGGTACCGTGTGTACTGTAAATATGGACTGAAATAACAATGTAACTGATCAATTTTCAGCTGAATACTATGACTACAGTTCTACCTGCTACCCTGTTATATATGTGCTGCTATACCTGCTATATGTGAGAATGTACATACGACACGATGGGATGAAGTCAAAGTGGCCACTCTTTATATTTTCAGACTATGCCCCAAGTTCCTGACTCCGCAGCCAGTGGGAATATTTACTCTCAGTCCACCCTATCAGTTTCCCTTATTATTTTGTAAACCTTCATCAAATCATCCAATAACCTTCCGGGTGAAAAATCTTTTCCTCAAATCCCCTCCAAACCTCCTGCCCCTTGCCTTCAATCTATGCCCCCTGGTTATTGACCCCTCCGCTAAGGGAAAAAGTTTCTTCCTATCTAACCTATCAATGCCCCTCATAATTTTGTGCACCTCAATCAGGTCCCCCCTCAGCCTTCTCTGCTCTAAGGAAAACAACTCCAGCCTTTTCAGTCTCTCTTCATAGCTGAAATACTCCAGCCCAGGCAACATCCTGGTGAATCTCCTCTGCATCCTCTCCAGTGCAATCACATCCTTCCTACAGTGTGGTGCCCAGAACTGTACACAGTACTCCAGCTGTGGCCGAACCAGTGTTTTATACAGCTCCATCATAACCTCCCTGTTCTTATATTCTATGCCTCAACTAATAAAGGCAAGTATCCCATATACCTTCCTAACCACCTTGTCTACCTGCGCTGCAGCCTTCAGTGATCTATGGACAAGTACACCAAGATCCCTCTGACACTCGGTACTTCCTATGGTCCTACCATTCATTGGATATTCCCAAGCTTTGTTAGTCCTTCCAAAATTCTATGTAACCTAACCTATGTATAATCTTTAATCTTGCAGTGCATGTGTAATGTTTAATTTCTGAAAGCCAGACAGAGTAAAGCTTAACGTACTCCAAAAAACTCCAGACTTTTGGCATTTATTACCTTATCGGGTCAAATCTGTCGTTAAGTTGGACTAGACTTGTGAATAATTCTTTTTAAGTTGTTTTTCCGACAGTACGAGTGTAAATCGAATTGCAGCATCCCATCATATAATATACACTCCTGTCTATATTGTCTGAATACAGACATAAAATATCCTCAAATTTTGCTATTTATTTCGGGGCAGACAGGTGAAGTGTTTATTTTGTCTGTGATTTAACTCGACCCCAAATGATAACCAACATGGTGGAAGAGAGTGATAGACAGAGAGAGAGGAACAGAGGGAGAGTAACAGAGAGATAGGGAGAGATAGAAATGGAGAGAGAACAGAGAGATAGTGAGGGATAGAGACAGAAGCAGAGAGATAGAAAGTGCCAGGAGACCCTGAGACACTTTAGAAGCAGTGGGACGGGAAGACAGGCTGTGTGGAGACCCTGGGGTAACGTTACAGATAGACAGGGTAGATGTAGGTAAGATGTTTCTCCTGGTTGGGGAGTCTAGAACCAGGGGACACAATTTCAAAATAAGGGGGAAGCCACTTGGGACAGAGATGAGGAGAAATGTCATTACTCAGAGGGTTGTGAATCTTAGGAATTCTCTGTCCCAGAGGGCTGTGGAAGCTCAGTCATTGAGTATGTTTAAAGCAGAGATTGACAGATTGCTGAATACCAATGACAAAAAGGGATATGAGGATAGTCTGGGAAAAACACATTGAAGTGGATGATCAGCCATGATAGTATTGAATGGCAGAGCAGGCTCGATGGGCTGAATGGCCTACTCCTGTTCCTATGTTCCCAAGCTGCTGAAATAGTTTCTCTCAAACTGCCCCATCAGTTCAGTTCCCCTTAATATCTCAACAACTTTGATCAAATCACCATGATCCTCCTAAATTCCAGGGAATAAATCCCCAGTTTGTGTAATATCACCTTGTAATTTAACCCTTGGAGTCCAGTTATCATTCTGGTAAATCTACGCTGCACTCAAATGGACACAAACCCCTCAAGTCTTTTTGGACCTCCAGTGTTTCTATCTTTTCACCATTTATAAAGTACTCTGTTCTCGTCTTTTTTACTGACATTGAAATCTCTCTTCCACAGTTTTGCCCATTCACTTCAGATATCTCTTTGCAATGTTATGCTTCCAGCTACACTGCTTACAATGCTGCCTATTTTTGTGTCATTGGTAAACTTGGGTATGTTGCATTCTACCCCATCATCTTAAATCATTAATAAATACAGCAAAACTGAGACACACACGGGCTTTGCACTAGTAGACAGGAGTGAATCATTCCATCCTAAATGTATTTTAATTCCAGATTTATGTTTTTGTTTCGTAAAAAGAGAATTCAAATTCACAACAGCCCTGTGTGGGATTTGAACTCCTGCCTTTTCAATCATCAACTCAGGCCTTCAAATTAAAACCCATAAAAAGAGATTCAGTTTGTTGCCTGACTATCTCAGGTTTTGTATATTGTTCCCTTCTCCTGTTCTTCCATGTGTTTGAAGTCTTTGAAGTTTGTCAGACATTGGTAAACTACTTCATGTGGTGTTGTGTCAATACCTTCAATTCTGTGTATCTGCAAGGGACACAATTCAAATTCTCACCTTATTGCATCAACTAAAACCTGCAGGTCCATTCAAACAACTCTATTTCCTGTCTCTGCAAAGACAGCTCACACTTCCACAATGCAGGAATGTCTGAATGGAAACAGCTTTTGACACATTTCCCAACACGTTTGCTGACACTTTTCAGGATGAAGCTCAATTCGACTGACAAGACTCGAAGCCCCAAATTGAATCTTTCAGATATAAAAACTGACGCAGATCTCTCCAGATTCCAGATCTCTCTGAACCAGCACCCATTTTAACATTGTGCTATTTAGTTTATATCGCTTCTCCTCAGCCTTCCTTCCAAAATGTATCATTTGACATTTCTCAGCATTGAAGTTAACCTGCCATGTGTCTGACCATTTCACCAGACTGCCTCTATCCTCCTGAACCCCACACTGTACCTGCCCTGACAGTGTTTTATAGAACAGAGAAGACAGTGATTTACTACTACTATTCCCTTCTCTGTTTATTACATTGCAGATGGTGTAATGTTGAAGTTATGCCCTGTAAACCCAAGTCCAAGTCATTAATATATATCAAAAAGATCAGTGATCCTAATCCAAACCCCTGGGGAATACCACTGTACCACAATGTACACTGTATACAGTCAGTACAAAAGCAGGGAGGTTATGCTGAACATTTATAAAGCTCTATTTCGGCCCCGACTGGAGAATTGTGTCCAGTTCTGGTCACCACACTTTAGGAAGGATGTGAGGTTCCTTGAGAGGGTGCAGAGATTTACCAGAATGGTTTCAGAGATGGGGGATTTTAGCTACAAGGTTAGGTTGGAAAAGCTGGGTTTGATCTCCTTAGAACAAAGTAGATAGAGGGGAGATTGAATAGAAGTGTATAAGATTATGTCAGGCAAAGATACCGCCCTCCAGTCTGAAGCAACCATTCACCACTACTCTCTGTGTCCTGTCCCTTAGCCAATGTTGTATCCACTCTGTCCCTGTCCCGTTCATTCCATCAGCATTCCTTTCGTGAATTAGTCAGTTATGAGGCAGCATTATGACCTCCCATTGAGGAAATTGGTCCCAGAGCACAGAAAAACACACACAGACAGGAAATGACCATCTGCAACAAGAGAGAATCCAACCACCTCCCCATGGCATTCAAAGCATTATCCCATCGCAGAATCCCCCAGCATCAACATCCTAGGGAGACATTGACCAGGAACTGAGCTGAAATAATCACATCAGTACTGTGGCTACAAGTGACTCACCCCCTGACTCCCCAAAGCCTTTCAACCACCTGCAAGACACAAGTCAGGTGTGTGATGGTATCTCTCCACTTGCCTGGATGAGTGTAACATCTACAACACTCCAGAGGCTCGACACCATCCAGGACAAAGCACTCCACCTGATTGGTACCCCATCCACCACTTTAAACTTTGATCAGATCACCCCTTACCCTTCTAAATTCCAGGGATACAGAGTAAAGCTCCGTCTACACTGTCCCATCAAATGCTGCCAAGCTATTAGTTAGCTATTGAGTAAATCTCTGTCTTCTCTGTTCTATAAAACACTCCCAGGGAAGGTACAGTGTGGGGTTAGATACAGAGTAAAGCTGCCTCTATATATGCCTCGCTTTCTCCTCCTCCATCCAGATGGAGAGTGTAACAGTGAGAAAGACAGGGATAGATATAGAGAGGGAAGAACAGGGAGAGGGAAGGATAGCAATGGGGAGATTACCAGAGAGAAAGAGGACGAGATTGGGATGGAGAGTGTCGGTCAGTGTACCCGCAAAGCTGTGTGCAGCATCCTGGAAGGTATGACACAGTGAGAGATTGAAATTAAGAGGGTACAGAGGGGGATAGAGAGAGAAATAAACAAGGAGAAGGTAGCAGAGAGGGGAACTAGTGATTGAGTGAGTAAGAGAGAGGGGAAGACGGAGATGGAGAGAGATTACCATTAAGAGTAGCTCTCCACTTCTCTCTCCATGCATATCTCCCCCTTTCTCACTGTTACCCTCTCTCCATCTATATTTCTCCCTCTCTCCTGGTGTTTCACACTCTCCACCTATTTCTTGTACCTCTACGTACACAGGATTACATCAAACTATGATAACATTTGTCATTTGCACTTTTGATCTAACCTAACAACATGACTGTCTCCAACATTCTCTCTGTGTCTGTGAACAGCGGGACCTTGGAGTGAATGTTCACTGATTCCTGAGGCTGACAGGACAGGTGGATAAGCTGGTTAGGAAGGGATAAGGGAGACTTTCATTTCCCGACCAGTGGAAATAATCTCTCAGTGTCCACCCTATCCAGTCCCTTTAGAATCTGATATGTTTCAATGAGATCACCTCTCATTCTTCTAAACTGCAGAGAATACAGGTCCTATTTACTCAGCCTCTCATCATAGGACAATGGCAGAGAAGCTAAACAAATACTCTCTGTCTGTCTTTATGTTCTCTCTCATGCTCTGTAATCTTCCTTGAATCATTGAACACTGCAGTTTATGGATCATTTCACTGTTTGCTGTTGAGCTGATGAAATTGTTTGATTGGCAGTGATAATATTTTTGGACCATTGTATTGAGTCCAATGGGTTGCAACGAGGATTACTGGGTGATTTCTCTCTGCAACTTTTAATCTTTAATCAAGCTTATCTGGGCATTAACCTGCAATCTGTTTTTATATGTCTGACTCCACTCATTCTCCCGAGGATAAAGTTACTTTTGTCTGGTTGTGCACCCAATTAAATGACTGTTTGACACGGCGAGACTTTCTTTACTGTGAACGTGTGCTGATGTCTCTCTCTCTCTCTCTCACACACACACACTATCTGCCTCTCTCTCTACCCACATATATCCCGGACTTTCCCTCTCTCTCTGACGGACACTCTATCTCTCATTCATTTTTCACACTTTCTGTACACCCTGTGTCTGCTCTTTTCCTCTAATTTCTCATTTTCCTTCCCACACTCTCTCGCCATCTCTCTCTCTCTCTCTTCTGCTCTGTTACTCTCTCCTCACCTTTATCTTTCCATTTATCTGTTTCCTCACTCTCAAACTCTACCTCTCCCTCACTCTCCACCTTCCTTTCTCTTGGATCTCTCTTCACATCTCTCTATCACTCTGTCTCCATCTCTGTCCAATTGAGGAGATTCTCCCTCCATTTCTCACCATCTCTTGCTCTCTCATTCTCTCCCTCTCACCTATTTTCTCTCGGTCTCTCCATCTCTCTATCACTCTGTCTCCATCTCTGTCCAATTGAGGAGATTCTCCCTCCATTTCTCACCATCTCTTGCTCTCTCACTCTCTCCCTCTCACCTATTTTCTCTCAGTCTCTCCATCTCTCTATGATTCTTTCAAGCTCAGTTCTTCCTCTCTCTCTCCCCATCACTCTCTCTTTTCTATTTCCCTCTCTATTACTTGCTCTCCAACTCTCTTCCTCTTTCTGTTCATGTTGGGTCCCTTTAAGAGTTTGGGACAGTTCTGGTGGTGCAGGGTCCCTTTAAGAGTCTGGTGCTGACACCCCCTCCCCCACCCCAGGGGCGGGGTTACAAGTCGCCCAAACCGCGGCTGCGCGGAGGCAAGAGGCAGCTTTTGACCCCTTGACCCCCAGACACGTGGGGCGAGGCAGCCAATGAGACCTCACTGACGCCCTGGCGGGAGGGGGGTGTCATCAGCCGCCATGTTTGCGTGACGTCTCCCGCCGGCCGCTTATTTCCGCAAACAGCAGCTGAAAGGAAAAGGAGAAGCGGCTTCAGCTGTCGATCTCAATGGAGGAAAGTTGAACGTCTGAGCCGGGGGACAATATAAAAAAGCGGCGGTTAACGCTCTTGCGGAGATGCGCATGTGCGGAGCATCCTCCCAGAGTGCAGCGCGGCCTGTACCGCAGAAAGGGGCCTTTCCCACCCGCGGGGCATTGTGGGAGGCGCAGGACGCCATTGCCCCCTCATTAACTCAGTCAAAATTAACTCATTCCCTCTCAGCTCTCTCTCCCTCCTTTTCATATTGCAGGCTGAAGTGGGGCTTTGTCGGCATCCATTACACCATCCCGGGTGTGATCAGATACTCTGTCCCTTCGTAAACGATTTCCCGTCCCTCCATCAGCTTGTGATTGTTATTGGCTTTTCTCCTACTGAAATGGTTGCTCAATTTGTTGGTCTTTTTCTACTCGCTTCATAACTAACCCCCTCTCCCTCTGTCTCTCTCCTCATGTCAGAGTTAGCAGGAGGGAGAGATAGAGAGAGGAAGACAGAGAAAGACACAGAGAACAACCCCAGCTTCTCCAATCTATCCACGCAACTCAAGTCCCTCATCCTGGAACCTTGCTCGTGAATCTTTTCTGCATCCTCTCTTATGCCTCCACATCCTACCTAAAGCACTGTGTCCAGAATTGGACACAATACTAGATGAGGATGAAGCAGTGTTTTATAAAGCTTCATCATAACCTCCTTGCTTTTATACTCTAAGCCTCTATTTACAAAGCCTAGGATCCCATACGCCTTTTAACCACTTTCTCAACTAGCTCTGCCACCATCAATTTGTGCACAGACATCCCCAGGTCTCTCTGTTCCTGCACCCACTTCCTTCTGTTCTCAAGTTCCCATGACAGAGAGGGACAGGAGGACAGGGAGGTCGAGAAATAATGAGGGGGAGAGAGAGCAAACAAACAGGAAACACATATGGGAACACCACCACCTGCAAGTTTCCCTTCCAGTCTCACACAATCCTGACTTGGAACTATATCACCATTCCTTCACTGTCACTAGGTCAAAATCCTGGATCTCACTTCCTAACAGCACTGTGGGTGTACCTACCCCACATGGACTGCAGCGGTTCAAGAAGGTTCAACGGCAATTGGTGATGGGCAATAAAATGCTGGCAGAGCCAGTAATGAACACATCCAACAAATGAATAAAAAATAATAACAATTTGGCACCAAGTCACTAAAGGAGATATTGAACTGGACACAGGAACACAAGAAGTAGGAGCAGGAGTAGGCCATTCAGCCCCTCGAGCCTGCCCTGCCATTCAATAAGATCATGACTGATCTGTCCCAACACTCAACTCCTCTTTCAGGCCTGATCTGCAGAACCCTCGACTCCCTGAGAGGGTTGAGAACAAATATTTTCCCACAAAGACAAACAAATCAAGACAAATCTAGAGCCCCTTAGATAGCAAGAATCAAACCAGGTAGAATAAGGCACAAAAGGGAAACTTATGTCAGATACCGAGAGCTCAATCCCACAGAAAGCTGAGAGGAGTGAAGAAAGTGCAGGGGTGAAATTAAAAAGAAAATTAGGAGAGCAAAGAAATGGCCGGAAAATAATATTACCAAGTAAAATCAAGGAAAGCACAAAGATGTTTTATAAATACATGAAGAGCAAGAGGATAACTAAGGATAGAGCATTAGTGACCAAAAAGGGAATGTGTGTATGGAGGTGAGAGATGTGGGCATGGTTCTTAATGAATACTTTGTCTCCCTCTTTATAAAAGAGGGGGAACTATGCAGACATTGTAGTTAAAGAGGAGTGTGAAATATTGGATGGGATAAACAGGGTGAGAGGGAAATATTAAGGTGTTTAGCATCTTTGAAAGTGAATAAATGGTCAGGCCTGGATGCATTGGAATCAGTCCAGAGAAGGTTCACTCGGCTGATTCCTGGGATGAAGGGGTTGTCTTATGAGGAATAGTTGAACAGGTTGGGCCTATACTCATTGGAGTTCAGAAGAATGAGAGGTGATCTTATTGAAACATACAAGATTCTGAGGGGACTTGACAGGGCGGATGTTGGGAGGATGTTTCCCTTGTGGAGGAGTCTTGAACTAGGGGGCACCGTTTAAAAATAAAGGGTCTGCCATTTAAGACTGAGCTAAGGAAGACTTCTTTCTCCCAGAGGTTGGTTAGGCTTTGGAATTCTCTTCCCCAGAGAGCAGTGGAGGTTGGGTCAATGAATTTACAAGGGAGTCAAGGGTTATGGGGGGCAGGCAGGAAAATGGAGTTAAAGTCACTATCAGATCAATCATGATCATATTGACTGACAGAACAGGCTCAAGAGGCTGAATGGCCTACTCCTGCTCCTATTTCTTCAGATCTAGTGTATAAATTGGAGGGTTTGCTCTCCACTTTTTAAACCATTTTTATAGCAGAGACAGGTCCATGTGTAATATAAACAGAGACAGGGTCTAGTGCAGACCTAACTAGTGCATTGATAACTGAGACTAGTGTAAAAGGTATCAAGGATACAGAATTCTAAATATACATTCAGGGGAAGTTTTTTAGGCCAGTACGTAGCAAGGTCAACAAGAGATGGGTCAGTTTGACACTTAGTTTTAGGGAATGAAGCTGGGCCGGTGGAAGGCGATTTAGAAAAGGTGGACTGGAAAACGCTACTTGAAGGTAAATCAGTGTCAGAGCAGTGAGATTGAATCATTTCATCCTGGAGGATTTATTATTCCAGAGTTATTTTTTATTTTCAGAGAAATTCAAATTCACAAGAGCCCAATGTGGGATTTGAACTCCGACTTTTTCAGTCATTACCTCAGGCTTTCAGATTACAAACTGTAAAAGACATTCACCTTCCTCCTGTTGTGACCTGACTGTCTCAGCTTTTGTGTAGTGTCTCCAATCTTGTTCTTTCATGTGTCTGAAGACTTTGATGTTATTCAGACATTGGTAAACCACTTCATTCTCTCAGGTCATCGGCTCAAATACCTTCAGGGACACAATCCACAATCTAATTCACACCCTATTCAAGCAACCAAAATCTTCAACTCCATTCAGACACCCCGATATCCTGTCCTTGCACTGATAACTGACAGCTCCACAATGCAGAAATGTCTGAATGAGAAACCACATTTACCTGACACAATCCAAGCTCCAAATTGAATCATTAAGATATCGAAAATACCACAGAAATGTGACTTGTTCCTTGTAACAGTGAGACTGAAACATTTCAGGGTACTATTCAACCAAGAAGGATTCCGAGAAAAGTCAGGATCAGGATTGAAAGAGAAAGAGAGAGAGTAAAAAGGGGGGAGTGAGAGAGGGGGTAGAGAGAGAGAGAGAGAGAGACACGGTCAGCTCCTGGATGGGGAAGGATTCTCTGTTCCTTCACCCATTTTAACATTGTACCATTTAGTTTAGACAGAGAGACATAGACTGACAGGGTGACTGACAGAGAAAGAAGGATATTTAACATCGGATATTGGATGTAATTTAACCCCACAACCCTGTTCCGGCATTCAATGAGATCTTGGCTGATCTGTGATCTATCTTACACCATATATCCTGCCTTTGCCCCTTATCTCTTACTATCTTTGCTGAACAAGAATCTATCAATCACAGGTTTAAAAATTAACCAATAATCCAGCATGAAATTTCCACAAACAATATCATGAGGGTGTGATGGCTCCTACAGTGGAATAGCTCACTGGATGTTTAAAATGGAGGCTATTTCCTCTGGATCATCAAAAGTATCTGCCTGGGCCCCAACATCATCGACATTTCCCCCTCTCCCGACGTTTTTTTTCTCTCCATATCTATCTCTTATATGTTTGTGTCCACAGCAGTGAAGGATTACATCAAATTAATAGATCTTACATTATCCTTTTCATCCACCGCAACAATCTCTCTCTCTCTCCAACTTTGTCCCTCTCTACAGCCCTCTCTCTGCCTTCATAACTAACCCTGCCTCCCTCTGTCTCTCTCCTAATGTCAGAGATAGCAGGAGGGAGAGACAGAGAGAGAATGTTGAAGGAACTGTACTCTGTTCCTAAGCTGTGCTGAACCTGCTCTGGGAGTGTTTGATGGGCTACATTAATCGGCCGTGTACAGTCCTGTATCAGGCTGTGAAGAAGCACAGCTTGTTCAGTGTACAACGGGTCAAAGGGAATGATTCACTCCTGTCTGCTACTGGGAAGAGAGACTGACCTTAACATCAAGGCAGCGTTTGACCGAGTGTGACATCGAGGAGCCCGAGTAAAACTGAAGTCAGTGGGAATCGGGGGAAATCTCTCCACTGGTTGGAATCATACCGAGCACAAAGGAAGATGGTTTTGGTTGTTGGAAGTCAATCATCTCAGTCCCAGGCCTTCACTGCAGGAGTTTATCAGGGTAGTGTCCTCAGCCCAGCCATCTTCAGCTGAGATCCCAGCAGAAAGTGCTTTAAATACTGAGCAGGTCAAGCAGCATCTGTGGAGAGAGAAACAGAGTTAGTGATTCAGCTCGATGCTTTCCAGATTTCCAGCATCCACAGTATTTTGCCTCAGATAATGAAGCAATCCAGAGCCACAGACCCAGACAACATTCAGGTTTGGGCCGACCAGTGGCAAGTAACATTCACGTCACACAAGTGCCAGGCAATGACCATCTGCAACAAGAGAGAATCCAACCACCTCCCCTTGGCATTCAAAGCATTATCCCATCACTGAATCCCCCAGCGTCAACATCCTGGGGAAACATTGACATCAGGCTTAACTGAACGAAACACATCAATAGTTTCTTCACCCAGTGGCTGGTGGGTGTCTGGAACTCACTGCCTGAAAGGATGGTAGAGGCAGAAACCCTCATCACATTTAAAACAATCTCTTGGATATTCACTTCTCCATGTTTAAAATGGGTAAGGAATAACTCTCCTCGTCTACACTGCCTCATCGCACACTCTCAGAGAAGGTACAGCATATCTTCGATACAGAGTAAAGCTCCGTTTAAACATTCCCTGGAGTGTCGGATTAACCCGGCTGTGCCCGGCTCAGCCTCAAGACTCACCTGCCTCAGTCACTGAGACGCTCCTGTATCACTTGCCTTAACATAAGTGGATGCTGGGTTTGGGAGTGGGACAGGCACAGGGGATTAGGACGACTGCTCATGTGGAGGATAAGCATCAGTAATCCCTCAGAGAATCAGAACAGACCAGCGAGACTCAGAAATGGAAACTTGTGTTGAATTTGTGAGTCTTGCATTGTGGAATGCTTTAGTATTTGGTGAGAATGTTGAACCAGTGACATTTTGCCCCAGTGGGATGAATAGACACTATATGACTTGATTACAACAGTAAGGTACCGTGTGTACTGTAAATATGGACTGAAATAACAATGTAACTGATCAATTTTCAGCTGAATTTTATGACTACAGTTATACCTGCAATCCTGTGAGAATGTACATAAGACACGATGGGATGAAGTCAAAGTGGCCACTGTTGAATTTGCTCGCTTGATCTTTGTGGGAACACAAGGGTTAAGTAAGTTAAAAATATCAAATGGTCAATTCACTTGTTTAAGTAAACACTGAACAGAAATGGGTCTGGAATGTCCTATGTGCTGCATTCCTACTCCTACATCTACTCTGTCAGGACCCCTCATGATTTTGAACACCTCGATCAAATCTCATCTCAAGTTTCTCTTCTCTATGGAGAACAACACCAGTTTCTCCAATCTATCCAGGTAACTGAAGTCCCTCATCCCTGGAACCTTGCTCGTGAGTCTTTTCTGCATCCTCTCTAAAGCCCCCACATCCTTCCGAAAGTACGGTGTCCAGAACTGGACACAATACTAGTTGAGGATGAAGCAGTGTTTTATAAAGCTTCATCATAACCTCCTTGCTTTTATACTCTAAGCCTCTATTTACAAAACCTCGGATCCCATATGCCTTTTAACCACTTTCTCAACTAGCTCTGCCACCTTCAATTTGTGCACACACATCCCCAGGTCTCTCTGTTCCTGCACCCACTTCCTTCTGTTCTTCGGTTCTCATAACACAGAGGGACAGGAGGACAGGGAGGTCTAGAAAGAAGGAGGGGGAGAGAGAGCAAACAAACAGGAAACACGTATGGGAACACTACCACCTGCAAGTTTCCCTTAAGTCACACACCATCCTGACTTGGAACTATATCGCTGCTCCTTCACTGTGACTGGGTCAAAATCCTGGATCTCCCTTCCTAACAGCACTGTGGGTGTACCTACCCCACATGGACTGCAGCGGTTCAAGAAGGAGGCTCAACACCACCTTCTCAAGGGCAATTGTGAATGGGCAATAAATGCTGTCCTGGCCACTAACACACACATCCAACAAATGAATCAAGAAAATAAAAATTTGACACTGAGTCACTTCAGGAGATATTAGACCAGATGACCAAAAACTTGGTCAGAGGTTGGTTTGAGGGAGAATCCTCAAAGAGGAAAGAGAGTTAGTGAGATGCAGAGGTTTGGGAAAGGAATTCCAGAGTTAGGGCCTTGGCAGCTTGAAGGCACGGCCACCAGTGGTGGAACGATTCAAATTGGGGATGTTCAAGAGGCCAGAATTAGAGGATGGCAGATATTGGTGGATTGTGGAGCTGGAGGAGATTGCAGAGATAGGGAGGGGTCATTTGTGGAAGACAATTCCAAAATTCCACCATCCTTTGTGTGTAGAAGTGTTAATAAATTTCACCCTTGAAAGGGTCTTCGACTAATGTTCGATTTTTCGACTGTGCCCCTCGTCAGAGACTCCTCCAACCAGTGAGAAGAGTTTCTCTCTATCTACCCCATCAGTTTCCAGTATTGTCTTGTAAACTTTGATCAATTCACCCAGCACAGTGGCGCAGTGGTTAGCACCGCAGCCTCACAGCTCCAGCGACCCGGGTTCAATTCTGGGTACTGCCTGTGTGGAGTTTGCAAGTTCTCCCTGTGTCTGCGTGGGTTTCCTCCGGGTGCTCCGGTTTCCTCCCACATGCCAAAGACTTGCAGGTTGATAGGTAAATTGGCCATTAGCAATTGCCCCCAGTATAGGTAGGTGGTAGGGAAATATGGGGACAGGTGGGGATGTGGTAGGAATATGGAATTAGTGTAGGATTAGTATTAATGGGTGGTTGATGGTCGGCACAGACTCGGTGGGCTGAAGGGCCAGTTTCAGTGCTGTATCTGTAAACTGAACTAAACTTAACACCCCTTACACTTCAAAATTCCAGGGATACAGAGTAAAGCTCCGTCTAAACTGTCCCTTCAAATGCTGCCAAGCCAAGGACAGAATGGAGTTATCTACAGAGCAAATCTCTGTCCTCTCTGTTCTATAAAACACTTGCTGGACAGGTACAGTGTGGGGTTAGATACCGAGTAAAGCTGCCTCTATATATGCCTCTCTTTCTCCTCCTCCATCCAGATGGAGAGAGTAACAGTGAGAAAGACAGGGATAGATATAGAGAGAGAATAACAGACAGAGGGAAGGATAGCAATGGGGAGAGATTACCAGAGAGGAAGAGATTGGGATGGAGAGTGTCGGTCAGTGTTCCTGCAAAGCTGTGTGCAGCAGCCTGGAAGGTACCACGCAGGTCCTGTTCCGTGATAAATAACACACGTCTTCGAAGATTCTTAAAAATGTAAAGGGACTGCACGTGGGACAAAAACAACTTGCCGTGCACAACAACTAAATTTTCTGGGAACATTGGAGCCAGCTGTAGCTCAGTGGGTAATAATCCTGCCTCTGAGTTATACGTTTGTGGGTTCAGGTCTGAACACAAAATCTAGGCTGATGTCACCCAACAGAAAATCAGAACAGACCAGCGAGACACAGAAAAGGAAACTTGTGTTGAATTTGTGAGCCTCGCTTTCTGTAATGTTTTAGTGTTTGGTCAGAATGTTGACCCAGTGAAATTTTGCCCCTGTGGCATGAGAGTTATTTGAATAGAGATTATAACATCTTATTACAACATGAAGGTACCGTGCGCACTGAGTATAACAACATTTGCAGCGTCCCATCATGTAAAATACTTTACTGGGTGTGGGATCAGGGTTTGATATTTCCAAAACACTGAGGTAAACTCGGAACTTTTAATCAGCCCTGGGAGGAAAGTAAACCTGGAGACTTTCAAACAGTAATCAATGTCAGATTTGATCAATTATTAGGGATTCATCAATTTAGTATACAAAGCAGACAGAATATGCCGTTAAAGAGCGGGATATGGGTTTCCTACCAGCCTGCAGAAGGAAGTGCACCCTCTGCAGTTGTGGTATCACCAAAAGCAGCCAAATTAAAATAGCAAATTGATGTATGTGGAGTTTTACTGAGGTTCTGAGAGAGGAGAGAGAAACAGGCATAGACACAGACAGCCAGACACACACACAGAGAAACACACATGCACACAGAGAACCACACACACAGAACCAAACACACACACACACAGAACCACACACACAGAGACATACACACACAGAACCACACACATGCACACAGAGAAACACACACACAGAACCACACACACACAGACTCATACACACACAGACCGACATGCACAGACACACAGAGACACACAGACACAGAGACCGACATGCACAGACACACAGAGACCGACATGCACAGACACACACACAAACAGACTGCCCAAGGGACAGAGAGTGACAGAAGAATATTTCAATTTCTATAATATTTCAATTTCAGTTTCTATAAGATCCCCCCTCATTCTTCTGAATTCCAATGAATATAATCCCAATCTACTCAGTCTCTCCTCATAAGCCAACCCCCTCAACTCTGGAATCAACCTAGTGAACCTCCTCTGCACCCTCTCCAGTGCCAGTACATCCTTTCTCAAGTAAGGAGACCAAAACTGCACACAGTACTCCAGGTGCGGCCTCACCAGTACCTTATACAGCTGCAACATAACCTCTCTGCTTTTAAACTCAATCCCTTTAGCAATGAAGGACAAAATTCCATTTGCCTTCCTAATTACTTGCTGTACCTGCAGACCAACCTTTTGCGATTCATGCACAAGGACACCCAGGTCCCTCTGCATAGCAGCATGCTGCAACTTTTTACCATTCAAGTAATAATCCTTTTTACTGTTACTCCTACCGAAATGAATAACTTCACATTTATTAACATTGTCTTCCATCTGCCAGACCTTTGCCCACTCACTCAATGTATCTATGTTCCTCTGCAAAGTTTCACAGTCATCTGCACACTTTGCTCTGCCACTCATCTTAGTGTCATCTGCAAACTTTGACACCCTACACGTGGTCCCCAACTCCAAATCATCGATATAAATTGTAAATAATTGGGGTCCCAACACCGATCCCTGAGGCACACCACTAGTGACTGATTGCCAACCAGAATAGCACTCATTTATCCCCACTCTCTGCTTCCTGTTAGTCAACCAGAGAGGGAAAGGCAGTTGGAGAGACAGAGAGAGAGAGAGACGCAGAGATGGAAGGAGAGAGATGGAGTGACAGGGAGGGAAAGACAGATGGAGGGACAGAGTGAGAGACAGAGAGAGGAGAGAGATGGAGTAACAGGGAGGGAAAGACAGATGGAAAGACAGCGAGAGAGACAGAGATAGAAGGAGAGAGAGGGAGTGACAGGGAGGGAAAGACAGATGGAAAGACTGAGAGAGAGAGAGGCAGAGATGGAAGGAGGGAGAGTGAGACAGAGAGGGAAAGAAAGATGGAAAGACAGAGAGAGAGGCAGAGATGGAAGGAGAGAGAGGGAGTGTCTGGTAGGGAAGGACAGATGGAGGGACAGAGAGAGAGGCAGAGATGGAAGGAGAGAGTTGGAGTGACAGAGAGGGAAGGACAGATGGAGGGATGGAGAGAGAGAGACAGAGATAGAAGAAGAGAGAGGGAGTGACAGAGAGGGAAAGACAGATGGAGGGACAGAGAGGGGGAAGAGAGTTAGAGGGGGAAGAGAGATAGAGGTGGAGAGAGAGAGATAGAGGTGGAGAGAGAGAGACAGAGCGGGGAGAGAGAGACAGAGCGGGGAGAGAGAGATAGAGCGGAGAGAGAGAGATAGAGCGGGGAGAGGGAGATGGAGCGGGGAGAGGGAGATGGAGCGGGGAGAGGGAGATGGAGCGGGGAGAGGGAGATGGAGCGGGCAGAGGGAGATGGAGCGGGCAGAGGGAGATGGAGCGGGCAGAGGGAGATGGAGCGGGAAGAGGGAGATGGAGCGGGCAGAGGGAGATGGAGCGGGCAGAGGGAGATGGAGCGGGCAGAGGGAGATGGAGCGGGGAGAGGGAGATGGAGCGGGGAGAGGGAGATGGAGCGGGGAGAGGGAGATGGAGCGGGGAGAGGGAGATGGAGCGTGGAAAGAATGATAGAGCGGCGAGAGAATGATAGAGCGGGGAGAGAATGATAGAGCGGGGAGAGAATGATAGAGCGGGGTGAGAGTGATAGAGCGGGGAGAGAGTGATAGAGCGGGGAGAGAGTGATAGAGCGGGGAGAGAGTGATAGAGCGGGGAGAGAGTGATAGAGCGGGGAGAGAGAGATAGTGGGGGGTGAGAGATATAGTGGGGGGAGAGAGATATACTGGGGGGAGAGAGAGATAGTGGGCGGAGATAGAGATAGTGGGGGGAGAGAGAGATAGTGGGGGGAGAGAGAGATAGTGGGGGGAGAGAGAGATAGTGGGGGGAGAGAGATATAGTGGGGGGAGAGAGATATACTGGGGGGAGAGAGAGATAGTGGGCAGAGATAGAGATAGTGGGGGGAGAGAGAGATAGTGGGGGTAGAGAGAGATAGTGGGGGTAGAGAGAGATAGTGGGGGTAGAGAGAGATAGTGGGGGGAGAGAGAGATAGTGGGAGGAGAGAGAGATAGAGAGGGGAGAGAGAGATAGAGGGGGAGAGAGAGATAGAGGGGGAGAGAGAGATAGAGGGGGGTGAGAGAGATAGAGGGGGTTGAGAGAGATCGAGGGGGGAGAGAGAGATAGAGGGGGAGAGAGAGATAGAGGTGAAGAGGGAGATAGAGGGGGAGAGAGAGATAGAGGTGAAGAGGGAGATAGAGGGGGAGAGAGAGATAGAGGTGAAGAGGGAGATAGAGGGGGAGAGGGAGATAGAGGTGAAGAGGGAGATAGAGGGGGAGAGGGAGATAGAGGGGAGAGAGGGAGATAGAGGGGGTTGAGGGAGATAGAGGTGAAGAGGGAGATAGAGGTGAAGAGGGAGATAGAGGGGGAGATAACAAACTTGGAGGAGATGCAAACAGTGTTGATGACATCAATCGACTACAACAGGACATCGATAGGTGAGCAGAATGGGCAGACAAGTGGCAGAAGGAATTTAATACAGGGAAATGTGAGATGGGCAGAAGGGATAGGGAGAGGGAATACAGACATAATGGCCCAGTTCTAGGGAGTGTGCAGGGACAGAGAGACCTGGGGATACATGTACATACATCTTTGAAGGTGGCAGGACATATTGAGAAAGTAGTCAGCAAAGCATATGGGATCTTGGGCTTCATAAATAGAGATTTTGAGTACAAAAGCATGAAGGTTATGCTGTATGTTTATAAACCTCTGGTTAGGCCATGACCAGAACAGTGCATCCAATTCTGGTGACCACACTTTAGGAAGGATGTGAGAGTCCTTTGTAAGGAGCAGAGGGGATGGTGGATCCAGGGATGGGGGATTTTAGCAAAGTGGACTGGAAACAGCTACTTGAAGGTCAATCAGTGTCAGAGCAGTGAGAGTTACTGAGGGTTGATATCAAATATGTTCACACAAAGACAAACAGGGTGGGACTCCCAAATCTAGAGCCCCTTGGATGTCAAGGATCAAACCGGGTACGATAAGGCACAAGAGGGAAGCTTATGTCAGATACCGAGAGCTCAATACAACAGAAAGCTGAGAGGAGTGTAGAAAGTTCAAGGGTGAAATGAAAAAGCAAATTAGGAGAGCAAAGAAATGGCCGGAAAATAATATTACCATTAAATCAAAGAAATCACAAAGATGCTTTATAAATACATGAAGAGCAAGAGGATAAATAAGGATAGAGTATTAGGGACCAAAAAGGGAATGTGTGTATGGAGGTGGGAGATGTGGGCATGGTTCTTAATGAATACTTTGTCTCCCTCTTTATAAAAGAGGGGGAACGATGCAGATATTGTAGTTAAAGAGGAGGAGTGTGAAATATTGGAGGGATAAACAGAGTGAGAGGGAAATATTAAGGTGTTTGGCAACTTTCAAAGTGGATAAATGGTCAGGCCTGGATGCATTGGAACCAGTTCAGAGAAGGTTCACTCGGCTGATTCCTGGGATGAAGGGGTTGTCTTATGAGGAATGGTTGAACAGGTTGGGCCTATACTCATTGGAGTTTAGAAGAATGAGAGGTGATCTTATTGAAACATACTAAATACTTAAAGGGATAGACAGGTTAGATGCAGGTAAGATGTCTCCTTTGGTTCGGGAGTCTAGAACCAGGGGACACAATTTCAAAATAAGGGGGAAGCCACTGAGGTCAGAGATGGGGAGAAATGTCTTTACTCAGAGGGTTGTGAATCTTTGGAATTCTCTGCTCCAGTGGGCTGTGGAAGCTCAGTCTGGGAAAAAGGCATTGAAGTGGATGATCAGCCATGATCGTATTGAATGGCAGAGCAGGCTCGATGGGCTGAATGGCCTACTCCTGTTCCTATGTTCCCAAGCTGCTGAAATAGTTTCTCCCAAACTACCCCATCAGTTCCCCTTAATATCTCAACATCTTTGAACAAATCACCTTGATCCTCCTAAATTCCAGGCAATAAATCCCTAGTTTGTGTAATATCACCTCGTAATTTAACCCTTGGAGTCCAGTTATCATTCTGGTAAATCTACACTGCACTCAAATGGACATGGACCCCCCAAAGTCTCTTTGAACCTCCAGTGTTTCTAGCTTTACACCATTTATAAAGTACTCTGTTCTGGTCTTTTTTACTGACATTGAAATCTATCTACCACAGTTTTGCCCATTTATTTAAGATATTAATATCTCTTTGTAATTTGATGCTTCCAGCTACACTGCTTACAATGCTGCCTATTTTTGTGTCATTGGTAAACTTGGGTATGTTGTATTCTACCTCATCATCTTAAATCATTCATAAATACAGCAAAACTGAGACACACACGGGCTTTGCACTAGTAGACAGGAGTGAATCATTCCAACCTAGAGGTTTTTTAACTCCAGATTTATGTTTTTTGAAAGAAAAAATAGAATTCAAATTCACAACAGCCCTGTGTGGGATTTCAACTCCTACTTTTTCAATCATCAGCTCAGGCCTTCAAATTAAAACCCATAAAAAGAGATTCATTTTCCTGCTGCTGTTGTCTGACTGTCTCAGGTTTTGTATATTGTTCCCTTCGCCTCTTCTTCCATGTGTTTGAAGTCTTTGAAGTTTGTCAGACATTGGTAAACTACTTCATGTGGTGTTGTGTAAATACCTTCAATTCTGTGTATCTGCAAGGGACACAATTCAAATTCTCACCTTATTGCATCAACTAAAACCTGCAGGTCCATTCAAACAACTCTATTTCCTGTCTCTGCAAAGACAGCTCACACTTCCACAATGCAGGAATGTCTGAATGGAAACAGCTTTTGACACATTTCCAAACATGTTTGTTAACACTTTTCAGGATGAAGCTAAATTCAACTTAGAGATTGCAAGCCCCAAATTGAATCTTTTAGATGTAAAAAGTGACACAAATGAAATCCCAGATCTCTCTGTCCCTGCACCCATTTTAACATTGTACCATTTAGTTTATATCGCTTCTCCTCAGTCTTCCTTCCAAAATGCATCATTTGACATTTCTCAGCATTGAAGTTAACCTGCTATGTGTCTGACCATTTCACCAGACTGCCTCTATCCTCCTGAAGTCTACTCCTATTCCCTTCGCTGTTTATTACATTGCAAATGGCACAATGTTGAAGTTATTCCCTGTAAACCCAAGTCGAAGTCATTCATATATCAATAAGATCAGTGGTCCTAATCAAAACCCCTGGGGAATACCACAATTTACACTGTATACAGTGAGTACAAAAGCCGAGAGGGTGTGCTGAACATTTATAAAGCTCTGGTCAGGTAACAGAGAGGGAGAGACTGGGATTCAGAGGGTAACGGAGAGGGAGAGACTGGGATTCAGAGGGTAACAGAGAGGGAGAGACTGGGATTCAGAGGGTAACGGAGAGGGAGAGACTGGGATTCAGAGGGTAACAGAGAGGGAGAGTCTGGGATTCAGAGTGTAACAGAGAGGGAGAGACTGGGATTCACAGGGTAACAGAGAGGGAGAGTCTGGGATTCAGAGTGTAACAGAGAGGGAGAGACTGGGATTCACAGGGTAACAGAGAGGGTGTGTCCGGGTTTCAGAGGGTAACAGAGAGAGAGAGACTGCAATTCAGGGGGTAACAGAGAGGGAGAGACTGGGATTCAGAGGGTAACGGAGAGGGAGAGACTGGGATTCACAGGGTAACAGAGAGGGAGAGTCTGGGATTCAGAGTGTAACAGAGAGGGAGAGACTGGGATTCACAGGGTAACAGAGAGGGTGTGTCCGGGTTTCAGAGGGTAACAGAGAGAGAGAGACTGCAATTCAGGGGGTAACAGAGAGGGAGAGACTGGGATTCAGAGGGTAACGGAGAGGGAGAGAATGGGATTCAGAGGGTAACAGAGAGGGAGAGACTGGGACTCAGAGGGTAACGGAGAGGGAGAGACTGGGACTCAGAGGGTAACAGAGAGGGAGAGTCTGGGATTCAGAGGGTAACGGAGAGGGAGAGACTGGGACTCAGAGGGTAACGGAGAGGGAGAGACTGGGATTCAGAGGGGAACAGAGAGGGAGAGTCTGGGATTCAGAGTGTAACAGAGAGGGAGAGACTGGGATTCAGAGGGTAACAGAGAGGGAGAGACTGGGATTCAGAGGGTAACAGAGAGGGAGAGACTGGGATTCAGAGGGTAACAGAGGGAAAAATAGATTTAGCAAGGGCAACATAGAAATTTTAAGACACAGGAAGAGGCGACTTGGCCCATTATCTCTGTGCCAGCCGAAAAACGATCAACCTATTCTCATCCCACCTTCCAGCATTTGGTCCGAGCACTGCAGCTTACCGCACTTGAGGTGCCTATGCAGACTCCTTCTGAATGAGTTGAGGGTCTCTGCCTCAACTACCCTTTCAGGCAGTGAGTTCCAGACCATCGCGACCCTCTGGGTGAAAAAGATTTTCCTCAACTCCCCTCTAATTTTTCTACCAATCACTTTAAATCTATGCCCCCTCGTCACTGACCTTTCTGCTATGGTTCTCTGCCCTTCACCTCCACTCCATCCAGGACCCTCAACATTTTGTACATTTCAATCAGATCTACCCTCAGCCTTCTCTGTTCCAAGGACAACAACCCCTGCCTATCCTCATAGCTACAATTCTCCAGTCCTGGCAACATCCTAGACAAAGTCCCGTGTTCATAACACATGGATAAAGAGGTTAATCATCTGAGCTGTTACTCTGAGACAGAGACAGAGAGGGAGAAAGAGAGAGAGAGAGGGAGAGAGAGAGGGAGGGAGAGAGGGAGGGAGAGATGGTGTGGGGGAGACACAAACTGACACGTGGACAGAGGCAGCGAGAGAGAGAGAGGGAGAGATAGAGAGGGATAGGCAGAGAGAGAGAGAGGCAGAGAGAGAGATAGGGAGAGACAGAGAGAGGGAGCGATGGTGTGAGGGAGGCACAAATTGAGACATGGACAGAGGTTGAGAAAGAGAGAGAGGGAGAGACAGAGAGAGAGAGCTGGGGGAGAGACAGATAGAGAGTGAGAGAGGCACAGAGAGAGGAGACACAGAGAGGCAGACATAGAGAGGCAGACAGAGAGCAAGAGAGAGACAGAGAGAGAGGGAGAGATGGTGTGAGGGAGGCACAAATTGAGACATGGACAGAGATAGAGAGAGAGAGGGAGCGATAGAGCATGAGAGAGAAAAAGACAGAGAGGGAGAGATAGCGAGAGAGAGAGGGGGGTAAGACAGATAGCGAGGGACAGAGGCAGTGTGAGAGAGGCAGATTAGAAGGTTGCAAATGTAACCCCACTATTTACAAAAGGAAGGAGAGAGAAAATGGGGAACTAAAGACCTGTTCGTCTAACATCAGTCATTGGGAAAATGCTCGAATCTATAATAAAGGATGTGATCACAGGACACTTAAAGAGAGATTGCGGGGGGAGGGGGGAGAGAGAAATGGGGAAGAGAGAAATGGGGGGGAGAGAATGGGGGGAGAGTGCGTGAGTGAGACGGAGCAAAGGAGAGAGATACTAGGTTAGGTGGGACAATAAGCTGTGAGGAGAACACAAATAGACTACAAAGAGAGATGGTTTGGGATAGACAGCGATAAATGTCCCAGTGTTGTGGGAACATAAAATGGCCACTGAAAATGAACCTAAAATGGCTGACTGATGTGTGTGGATTTCCACAGATGAGAGGAGAGAGAGAGAGACAGACAGACAGACAGAAAGAGAGACAAAGAGGGAGACAGAGACCAAGACACAGAGAGTGATCGCAGGATATTTGTCGTAGGACAGAGGAAGAGGAGGAGGCCATTTGGCCCCTCAACCCTGTTCTGTCATTCAATGAGCTCATGGCTGATGTGTGATCTAACTCCATGTACCGATCTTTGTCCCTTAATACCTTTGGTTAACAAAAATCTATCAAACTCAGATTTAAAAATTAACAAGTGTCTCAGCATCAATTGCTGATTGTGGAAGAGAGTTTCAAACTGATACCACACCTGGTGTGTTGAAGTGTTTCTTCATTTCACTCCTGAAAGGTTTTTAGACTAGGTTTATATTTTTAGACTATGCCCCCATGTTCTAGACTCTGCAGCCAGTGGGAATTGTTACTCTCTGTCCACCCTATCAGTTTCCCTTATTATCTTGAAAACAATCATCAAATCACACCTGAGCCTTCTAAATTCCAGGGATACAGAGTAAATCTCCAGCTACACTGTCCCATTAAATATTCCCAAGCCAAGCACAAGGTTGGGTTTGACACAGAGTAAATTTCCCTCTACACTGTCCCATCACACACTCCCAGGGCAGGAACATCATGGGGTGGATACAGAGTGAATCTCACTCTACACTGTCCGATAGAGACAGAGAGAGAGAGAGACAGAAAAAGAGAAACAGAGAGACATGGACTGACAGGGTGACGAAAAGAGATAGAAGGATACTTCACAGGGGATATTGGAAGAGGAAGATGCAATTCAACCACACAGCCCTGTTCCGGCATCAAATGAGATCTTGGCTGATCTGTGATGTAACTTACACCATATATCCTGCCTTTGCCCCTTATCTCTTAATACCTTTGGTTAACAAGAATCTATCAATCACAGATTTAAAAATTAACCAATAAACCAGCATGAAATTTGCACAACCAATATTATTGTGTGGGTGTTTCTGTGTGTTTGTGTGTGTGTCTATGTCTGTTTGGGTGTGATGGCTCCCACAGTGGAATAGCTTGCTGGATGTTTAAAATGGAGGCTATTCCTTCTCGATCATCAAAATTATCCGCCTGGGCCCCAACTTCATCTACATTTCCCCCTCTCCCGATGTTTTTTTCTCTCCATATCTATCTCCAATATGTTTGTGTCCACAGCAGTGAAGGATTACATCAAATTAATATATCTTACATTATCCTTTTCATCCACCTCAACAACCTCTCTCTCTCCAAATTTGTCCCTCTCTACAGCACTCTCTCTGCCTTCATATCTAACCCTCTCTCCCTCTGTCTCTCTCCTAATGTCAGAGATAGCAGGAGGGAGAGACAGAGAGAGAATGTTGAAGGAACTGTACTCTGTTCCTTAGTTGAGCTGAACCTGCTCTGGGAGTGTTTGATGGGCTACATTAATCGGCCGTGTACAGTCCTGTATCAGGCTGTGAAGAAGCACAGTTTGCTCAGTGTACAACGGGTCAAAGGGAACGATTCACTCCTGTCTGCTACTGGGAAGAGAGACTGACCTTAACATCAAGGCAGCGTTTGACCGAGTGTGACATCGAGGAGCCCGAGTAAAACTGAAGTCAGTGGGAATCCGCTGGTTGGAATCATACCGAGCACAAAGGAAGATGGTTGTGGTTGTTGGAGGTCAATCATCTCAGTCCCAGGACATCGCTGCAGGAGTTCCTCAGGGTAGTGTCCGAGGCTCAACCATCTTCAGCTGAGATCCCAGCAGAAAGTGCTTTAAATACTGAGCAGGTCAGGCAGCATCTGTGGAGAGAGAAACAGAGTTAGTGATTCAGCTCGATGCTTTCCAGATTTCCAGCATCCACAGTATTTTGCCTCAGATAATGAAGCAATCCATAGCCACATGCACCAAGACCCGGACAACATTCAGGTTTGGGCCGACCAGTGGCAAGTAACATTCACGTCACACAAGTGCCAGGCAATGACCATCTGCAACAAGAGAGAATCCAACCACCTCCCCTTGGCATTCAAAGCATTATCCCATCGCTGAATCCCCCAGCGTCAACATCCTGGGCAAACATTGACATCAAACTTAACTGAACGAAACACATCAATAGTTTCTTCACCCAGTGGCTGGTGGGTGTCTGGAACTCACTGCCTGAAAGGATTAGTATAAAATGGGTGGTTGATGGCCGGCACAGACTGGGCAGGCCGAAGGGCCTGTATAAGTGCTGTATCTCTCAATGACTCTAAAGGATGGTAGAGGCAGAAACCCTCATCACATTTAAAACAATCTCTTGGACATTCACTTCTCTATATTTAAAATGGGTAAGGAATAACTCTCCTCGTCTGCACTGCCCCATCAAACACTCTCAGAGAAGGTACAGCACGGATTAGATACAGAGTAAAGCTCCGTTTAAACTGTCCCTGGAGTGTCGGATTAACCCGGGTCACTCACTGTGCCCGGCTCAGCCTCAAGACTCACCTGCCTCAGTCACTGAGACGCTCCTGTATCACTTGCCTCAATGTAAGTGGATTCTGGGTTTGGGAGCGGGACAGGCACACGGGATTAGGACGACTGCTCATGTGGAGGATAAGCATCAGTAATCCCTCAGAGAATCAGAACAGACCAGCGAGACTCAGAAAAGGAAACTTGTGTTGAATTTGTGAGTCTTGCATTGTGGAATGCTTTAGTATTTGGTGAGAATGTTGAGCCAGTGACATTTTGCCCCAGTGGGATGAATAGACACTATATGACTTGATTACAACAGTAAGGTACCGTGTGTACTGTAAATATGGACTGAAATAACAATGTAACTGATCAATTTTCAGCTGAATACTATGACTACAGTTATACCTGCTACCCTGTTATATATGTGCTGCTATACCTGCTATATGTGAGAATGTACATACGACACGATGGGATGAAGTCAAAGTGGCCACTCTTTATATTTTCAGACTATGCCCCAAGTTCCTGACTTCACAGCCAGTGGGAATATTTACTCTCAGTCCACCCTATCAGTTTCCCTTATTATTTTGTAAACCTTTATCAATTCACCCCATAACCTTCCGGGTGAAAAATCTTTTCCTCAAATCCCCTCTAAACCACCTGCCCCTTGCCTTCAATCTATGCCCCCTGGTTATTGACCCCTCCGATAAGGGAAAAAGTTTCTTCCTATCTAACCTATCAATGCCCCTCATAATTTTATATACCTCAATCAGGTCCCCCCTCAGCCTTCTCTGCTCTCAGGAAACCAAATCCAGCCTTTTCACTCTCTCTTCATAGCTGAAATGCTCCAGCCCAGGCAACATCCTGGTCAATCTCCTCTGCATCCTCTCCAGTGCAATCACATCCTTCCTATAGTGTGGTGCCCAGAACTGTACACAGTACTCCAGCTGTGGCCTAACCAGTGTTTTAAACAGCTCCATCATAACCTCCCTGTTCTTATATTCTATGCCTCAACTAATAAAGGCAAGTATCCCATATACCTTCCTAACCACCTTGTCTCCCTGCGCTGCAGCCTTCAGTGATCTATGGACAAGTACACCAAGATCCCTCTGACACTCGGTACTTCCTATGGTCCTACCATTCATTGGATATTCCCTAGCCTTGTTAGTCCTTCCAAAATTCTATGTAACCTAACCTATGTATAATCTTTAATCTTGCAGTGCATGTGTAATGTTTAATTTCTGAAAGCCAGACAGAGTAAAGCTTAACGTACTCCAAAAAACTCCAGACTTTTGGCATTTATTACCTTATCGGGTCAAATCTGTCGTTAAGTTGGACTAGACTTGTGAATAATTATTTTTAAGTTGTTTTTCCGACAGTACTAGTGTAAATCGATTTGCAGCATCCCATCATATAATATGCACTCCTGTCTATATTGTCTGAATACAGACATAAAATATCCACAGATTTTGCTATTTATTCCGGGGCAGACAGGTGAAGTGTTTATTTTGTCTGTGATTTAACTCAACCCCCAATGATAACCAACATGGTGGGAGAGAGTGATAGACAGAGAGAGAGGAACAGAGGTAGAGTAACAGAGAGATAGGGAGAGATAGAAATGGAGAGAGAACAGAGAGATAATGAGGGATAGAGACAGAAGCAGAGAGATAGAAAGTGCCAGGAGACCCTGAGACACTTTAGAAGCAGTGGGACGGGGAGACAGGCTGTGTGGAGACCCTGGGGTAACGTTACAGATAGACAGGGTAGATGTAGGTAAGATGTTGGGGAGTCTAGAACCAGGGGACACAATTTCAAAATCAGGGGGAAGCCACTTGGGACAGAGATGAGGAGAAATGTCATTACTCAGAGGGTTGTGAATCTTAGGAATTCTCTATCCCAGAGGGCTGTGGAAGCTCAGTCATTGAGTATGTTTAAAGCAGAGATTGACAGATTGCTGAATACCAATGACATAAAGGGTATGAGGATAGTCTGGGAAAAACACATTGAAGTGGATGATCAGCCATGATAGTATTGAATGGCGGAGCAGGCTCGATGGGCTGAATGGCCTACTCCTGTTCCTATATTCCAAAGCTGCCGAAATAGTTTCTCACAAACTACCCCATCAGTTCCCCTTAATATCTCAACAACTTTGATCAAATCACCTTGATCCTCCTAAATTCCAGGGAATTATTCCCAGTTTGTGTAATATCACCTCGTAATTTAACCCTTGGAGTCCAGTTATCATTCTGGTAAATCTACACTGCACTCAAATGGACATGGACCCCTCAAGTCTCTTTGGACCTCCAGTGTTTCTATCTTTTCACCATTTATAAAGTACTCTGTTCTAGTCTTTTTTACTGACATTGAAATCTATCGACCACAGTTTTAACCATTCACTTCAGATATCTCTTTGCAATGTTCTACTTCCAGCTACACTGCTTACAATGCTGCCTATTTTTGTGTCATTGGTAAACTTGGGTATGTTGCATTCTACCACATCATCTTAAATCGTTAATAAATACAGCAAAACTGAGACACACACGGGCTTTGCACTAGTAGACAGGAGTGAATCATTCCATCCCAGAGGTTTTTTAATTCCAGATTTATGTTTATTTTTAGAAAAAACAAAATTCAAATTCACAACAGCCCTGTGTGGGATTTGAACTCCTACTTTTTCAATCATCAGCTCAGGCCTTCAAATTAAAACCCATAAAAAGAGATTCATTTTCCTACTGCTGTTTTCTGACTGACTGAGGTTTTGTATATTGTTCCCTTCGCCTCTTCTTCCATGTGTTTGAAGTCTTTGAAGTTTGTCAGACATTGGTAAACTACTTCATGTGGTGTTGTGTAAATACCTTCAATTCTGTGGATCTGGAAGGGACACAATTCAAATTCTCACCTTATTGCATCAACTAAAACCTGCAGGTCCATTCAAACAACTCAATTTCCTGTCTCTGCAAGGACAGCTCACACTTCCACAATGCAGGAATGTCTGAATGGAAACAGCTTTTGACACATTTCCCAACACGTTTGCGAACACTTTTCAGGATGAAGCTAAATTCAACTCACAGATTCCAAGCGCCAAGTTGAGCTTTTGGGTAGAACAGGGAACATTGATGAAATCCCAGATCTCTCTGTCCTGTCACCCATTCTAACATTGTACCATTTAGTTTATATCACTCAGTCTTCCTTCCAAAATGCATCACTTCACATTTCTCCGCATTGAAGTTAACCTGCCCTGTGTCTGTCCAATGATAGGTTGGATAGTAAGCTGTCAAGAGGACATAAAGTGTCTACAAAGAGATTTCCATAGGTTAAGTGAGTGAGCAAAAAATTGGCAGATGGAGTACAATGTGGGAAAATGTGAGCTTGTCCACTTTCGCAGGAAGAATAAAAATCAGTATATTATTGAAATGGAGAGAGACTGCAGAACTGTACGGTACAGAGGGATCTGGGTGTCCTGGTACATGAATCACCAAATGTTACCGTGTAGCGACAGCGAGTGATTAGGAAGGCAAATGGAATGTTGTTGTTTCTTGCAAGGTGAATAGAATATCAAAGTAGGGAAGTGTTGTTGCAGCTGTACAGGGCATAAGTTAGACGACGTCTGCAGGATTGTGGCCACTTTTGGTCCCCTTACTGAAGAAATTATATAATTGCATTCGAAGCAGTTCAGAGAAGGTTCACTGGGCTGATTCCTGGGATGAAGGGGTTATCTTATGAGGAAAGGTTGAACAGGTTGGGTCTATACCCACTGGAGTTTAGAAGAATGAGAGGTGATCTGAGTGAAACATCTCAGGTCCCGAGGGGACTGGACAGGGTGGATGCTGAGAGGATGTTTCCCCTTGTTGGGGAGACTAGAACTAGGGGACACAGTTTAAAAATTAGGGACGTCCCATTTAAAACTGAGCTGAGGAGAAATGTGTTTCTCTCAGATGGGGGTCAGTCTGTGGAATTCTCTTCCCCAGAGAGCAGTGGAGGCTGGATCATTGAATATATTCAAGGCTGAGTTCGATAGATTTTTGATCAATTAGGGAGTCAAGGGTTATGGGACACAGACAGGAAAGTGGAGTTGAGTTCACAATCAGATCAGGCATTGAATGGCAGAGCAGGCTCGAGGGGCCGAATGGCCTACTCCTGCTCCTAATTCATTTGTTCTTGTGTGTTCCATTTCACCAGACTGCCTCTATCCTCCTGAAGTCTGCTACTAGTCCCTTCCCTGTTTATTACATTGCAGATGACACAAACATTGGCAAACATTGAAGTTATGCCCTGTAAACACAAGTCCAAGTCATTAGAAAATATCAAAAAGATCAGTGGTCCTAATATAAACCTCCACTGTATACCTCCCTCCAGTCTGAAACAAACATTGTCCACTCTCTAAGCCAATGTCGTATCCACTCAGCCAATGTCCCTTTCATCCCTGGAGCACCAATATTGCTAACTGGTCAATTAGGAGGCACCATTAAGTCCTCCCCATGAGGACACTGGTCCCAGACCTCTCTGTTTCCACTCTCCCATCAACATTCCCCAGACAGGTACAGCATGGATTAGATACAGAGTAATGCTCCTTCGACACTGTCCCATCCAACAGTCCCAGGACAGGAACATCATGGGGTGGACACAGAGTGAATCTCACTCTACACGGTCTGATAGAGTCAGAGAGAGAGAGACAGAAAGAGAGAAACAGAGAGACACAGACTGACAGGGTGACTGACAGAGAAAGAAGGATATTTAACAGGGGATATTGGAACAGGAGGATGCAATTCACAACTCTGTTCTGGCATTCAATGAGATCAGGGCTGATCTGTGATCAAACTTACACCACATATCCTACCTTTGCCCCTTATCTCTTAATACATTTGGTGAACAAGAATCTATCAATCACAGGTTTAAAAATTAACCAATAAGCCAGCATGAAATTTCCACAAACAATGTCACGAGGGTGTGATGGCTACCACAGTGGAATAGCTAACAGAATATTTAAAGCGGAGGCTATTCTTACTGGATCATCAAAAGTGTCCGCCTGGGCCCGAACTTCATCTGCATTCCTCCCTCTCCCGATGTTCGTTTTCTCTCCATATCTATCTCTTATATGTTTGTGGACACAGCAGTGAAGGATTTCATCAAATTAATATATCTTACATTATCCTCTCTCTCGCCACGTTTGTCCCTCACTACAGCCCTCTCTCTATGCCGTCATATCTAACCCTCCCTCCCTCTGTCGCTCTCCTCGTGTCAGTGATAGCAGAGAGAGAGACAGAGAGAGAAGGAGTGAGAGGGAGTGTCAGGGAGGGAGGGAAAGACAGATCGAGGGACAGAGAGAGAGAGAAGGAGAGAGAGGCAATGACAGGGAGGAAAAGACAAATGGAGGGACAGAGTGAGAGACAGAGAGAGAAGGAGAGAGATAGAGTGACAGGGTTGGAAAGACAGATGGAGGGACAGAGAGAGAGACAGAGAGAGAGGACGAGATCGAGATGTAAGGAGAGAGAGGGATTGACAGGGAGGGAAAGACAGATGGAGGGACAGAGAGAGAGAGAAGAAGAGAGAGGGTGACAGAGAGGGAAAGACAGAAGGAGGGACAAAGTGAGAGACAGAGATAGAAGGATAGAGAGGGACTGCAAGAGAGGGAAAGACAGATGGAGGGACAGAGAGAGAGACAGAGAGAGAGGGAGTGACAGAGAGGGAAAGACCGATGGAGGTACAGAGAGTGAGACAGAAAGAGTGGCAGAGACAGAGAGAGAAGGAGAGAGAGGGAGTGTCAGAGAGGGAAAGACATATTTGCAGACAGAGATAGAAGGAAGGAGAGGCAGCGACAGAGAGGGAAAGACAGATGGAGGGACAAAGTGAGAGAAGGAGAGAGATGGAGTGACAGGGAGGGAAGGTCAGATGGAGGGATAGAGAGAGAGAGAAGGAGAGAGAGGGAGAGAAAGAGAGAAGGAGAGAGGGAGTGACAGAGAGGGAAAGACCGATGGAGGGACAGAGAGAGAGACAGAGAGAGTGGCAGAGACAGAGAGAGAAGGCGAGAGAGGGTGTGGCAGAGAGGGGAAGACAGATGGAAGGACAGAGTGAGAGATAAAAAGGAGAGAGATGGAGTGACAGGGAGGGAAGGACAGATGGAGGGATAAAGAGAGGCAGAGACAGAGAGAGAAGGAGAGAATGGGAGCGACAGAGAGGGAAAGGCAGTTGGAGAGACAGAGAGTGAGAGAGGCAGCGATGGAAGGAGAGAGAGGGAGTGACAGGAAGGGAAAGACTGATGGAAAGACAGAGAGCGAGAGAGACAGAGATAGAAGGAGAGTGTGGAGAGAAAGAGAGGGAAAGACAGATGGAGGGAAAGACAGAGAGAGACAGGGAGAGAGATGGAGTTACAGGGAGGGAAGGACAGATTGAGGGACAGAGAGAGAGACAGAGAGAGAGGCAGAGAGAGACAGGGAGAGAGATGGAGTTACAGGGAGGGAAGGACAGATGGAGGGACAGAGAGAGAAGGAGAGAGAGGGAGAGACAGAGAGGGAAAGACAGATGGAGGGAAAGACAGAGAGAGACAGGGAGAGAGATGGAGTTACAGGGAGGGAAGGACAGATTGAGGGACAGAGAGAGAGACAGAGAGAGTGGCAGAGACAGAGATAGTTGGAGAGAGAGGGAGTGACAGAGAGGGAAAGACAGATGGAGGGACAGAGAGAGAGACAGAGAGAGAGACAGAGAGAGAGACAGAGAGAGAGACAGAGAGACAGAGAGAGTGGGAGAGATGGTGTAAGGGAGGCACAAATTGAGTCATGGAAAGAGACAGAGAGAGAGAGAGGTAGGCAGAGACAGAGAATGAGAGAGATGTCGAGAGAGTCATGGACAGAGGGTGAGAAAGAGAGATAGGGAGAGACAAAGTAAAAGAAGGAGAGAGAGAGAGATGGCGAGATTACCAGGAACATAAATCTCCAGCAGTCTCTTCATGCTGATCACTCCTTTTCTCTGGATGTGGCAGGATTGCAGAGCTTAGATCTGATCCGTTGGTTATGGGATCGCTTAGCTCTGTCTATCGCATGCTGCTTACGCAGTTTGGCACGCAGATAGTCCTGGGTTGTAGCTTCACCAGGTTGACACCTCATTTTGAGGTATGCCTGGTGCTGCTCCTGGCATGCCCTCCTGCACACTTCACTGAACCGGGGTTGGTCTCCTGGCTTGATGGTAATGGTAGAGTGGGGGATATGCCGGGCCATGAGGTTACAGATTGTCTTTCTTTCTGTCTGTCTGTCTGTCTCTCGTTCCCTCCTCTCTCAGAACATCAGTCAGCCATTTTAGGTTTGTTCACGGTGGCCATTTTATGTTACAGCAGCACTGGGACATTTATTTCAGAGACTGACTCCTCACTAATGCAAGGTTAGTGCTTTAAACGTGACAGAGAAACGGGTCCTGGGGTTCATTTGAATGTAGCTTCTCATCCCGAAAAGTGTTAGCAAACGTGTTTTTCAAATCAATTCCGCAACAACCTCAACAGGAGGAAAAACACCAACAAATGCAACAACAACCTCAACAGGAGGCAAAACACCAACAAATGCAACAACCACCTCAACAGGAGAAAAAACACCAACAAATGCAACAACAACCTCAACAGGAGAAAAAAACACCAACAAATGCAACAACAACCTCAACAGGAGATAAAAACACCAACAAATGCAACAATTTCAACAGGAAAAGAACAGCTTCCCGAGGACTAAAAAAACCTAACAAATACAACAACTTCAGTAGGAGAAAAGCCACTAACAAATTCAACATCATCAGAAGGGGAAAACACACCGATAAATAGGGCAGTGGCACAAGCTGTTGGAGGGACAGGAAATGGTTTACGAAGGGACAGAGTATCTGATCACACCCGGGATGGTGGAATTGAGTATTTATTAAATGGTAAGAGATTAGAAAGCGTAGATGTACAAAGCGACCTGGGTGTCCCCGTCAATAAGTCACTGAAAACTAACATGCAGGTGCAGAATGCAATTCAGAAGGCTAATGGGATGTTAGTCTTTATCACAAGAGGATTTGAGTACAGGAGTAGTGAAGTCTTGCTTCAATCACATAGAACCTTGGTTAGACCACACCTGGAGTACTGTGTGCAGTTTTGGTCCCCTTACCTTAGGAAGGATATTATTGCCAGAGAGGGAGTGCAATGAAGGTTCACCAGACTTGTTCCCGGGATGACGGGACTGTCCAATGGTGAGAGATTGGGGAAACTGAGACACAGAGAGAGAGATAGAGACAGGGAGAGGCAGAGAGACAGAGGCAGAGAGAGAGAAATGGTGTGAGAGAGACACAAACAGAGTCATGGACAGAGAGAGAGAGGAGCGACAGAGAGAGAGAGCAACAGACAGAGAGACACAAAGAGAGAGAGAAAGAGAGAGAGAGAGACAGGAAGAGGTAGAGAGAGAGACAGGAAGAGGTAGAGAGAGAGGCAGTGAGAGAGACAGAGAGAGAGGGAGAGTGAGATAGAGGGGGAGAGTGAGATAGAGGGGGAGTGTGAGATTGAGGGGGAGTGTGAGATAGAGGGGGAGAGGCAGATCGAGGGGGAGAGTGAGATCGAGGGGGAGAGTGAGATCGAGGGGGAGAGTGAGATAGAGGGAGAGAGTGAGATCGAGGGAGAGAGTGAGATCGAGGGAGAGAGTGAGATCGAGGGGAGGGAGAGGGAGAGACAGAGAGAAGGAGAGTGGGAGTGACTGGGAGGGAAAGACAAATGGTGGAACAGAGAGAGAGACAGAGATAGAAGGAGAGGGAGGGAGCAACAGAGAGGGAAAGACAGATGGAGGGACAGAGAGAGAGGCAGACAGAGAGAGAGAGACAGAGAGAGAGGCAGAGAGAGAGGCAGAGAGAGAGGCAGAGAGAGAGAGAGAAGGAGAGTGTGGGTGAGACAGAGAGGGAAAGGCAGTTGGAGAGAGAGAGAGAGAGGCAGAGATGGAAGGAGAGAGAGGGAGTGACAGAGAAGGAAAGACATATGGAAAGACAGAGAGAGAGAGACAGAGATAGATGGAGAGAGAGGGAGAGACAGAGAGAGAGAGGCAGAGATGGAAGGAGTGAGCGGGAGAGACAGAGAAGGAAAGACAGATGGAGGGACAGAGAGACAGACAGAGAGAGAAGGAGAGAGAGGGAGGGAAGGACAGATGGAGGGATAGAGAGATAGAGACAGAGATAGAAGGAGAGAGATGGAGTGATGGGTGGGGTGTGGGAAGACAGATGGAGGGACAGGGAGAGAGGCAGAGATGGAACGAGTGAGAGGGAGTGATAGGGAGGGAAACACAGATGGAAAGACAGAGAGAAAGACAGAGATAGGAGAGAGATGGAGTGACAGGGAGGGAAGGACAGATGGAGGGATAGAGAGAAGAGAGCGATAGAAGGACATAGAGGGAGTGACAGAGAGGGAAAGACAGATGGAGAGACAGAGAGAGGCAGAGATGGAAGGAGAGAGAGGGAGTGAGAGAAAGGGAAAGACAGATGGAGAGAGAGAGACAGAGATAGAAGAAGAGAGATGGAGAGACAGAGAGGGAAAGACAGATGGGGGGACAGAGAGAGAGACAGAGATAGAAGGAGAGAGATGGAGTGACAGGGACGGAAGGACAGATGGAGGGATAAAGAGTGAGAGGCAGAGATAGAAGGAGAGAGAGGGAGTGACAGAGAGGGAAAGACAAATGGAGGGACAGAGAGAGAGACAGAGAAAGAGGCAGAGACAGAGAGAGAAGGAGAGAGAGGGAGAGACAGAGAGAGGGAAAGACAGATGGAGGGACAAAGAGAGAGACAGAGAGAGAAGGAGAGAGAGGGAGAGACAGAGAGAGAGGCAGAGACAGCGAGAGAAGGAGAGAGAGGGAGAGACAGAATGGGAAAGACAGATGGAGAGACAGAGAGAGAAGGAGAGAGAGGGAGAGATAGAGAGAGAGGCAGAGACAGAGAGAGAAGGAGTGAGAGGGAGAGACAGAAAGGGAAAGACAGATGGAGAGACAGAGAGAGAGAGACACACAGATAGAAGGAGAGAGACGGAGAGACAGAGAGAGAGGCAGAGACAGAGAGAGAAGGAGGGAGAGGGAGAGACAGAAAGGGAAAGACAGATAGAGAGACAGAGAGAGAGACACACACAGATAGAAGGAGACAGACGGAGAGACAGAGAGAGAGGCAGAGACAGAGAGAGAAGGAGAGAGAGGGAGAGACAGAAAGGGAACGACAGATGGAGAGACAGAGAGAGAAGGAGAGAGAGGGAGAGACAGAGAGAGAGGCAGAGACAGAGAGAGAGGCAGAGACAGAGAGAGAAGGAGAGAGAGGGAGGGACCGAAAGGGAAAGACAGATGGAGAGACAGAGAGAGAGACACACACAGATAGAAGGAGAGAGAGGGAGAGACAGAGAGGAAAAGGCAGATGGAGGGGCAGAGAGAGAGAAATTAAGAGAGAGAGATAGAAGGAGAAAGACATAGAGACAGAGAGGGAAAGACAGAAGGAGGGACAGAGAGAGAGACAGAGAGAGTGGCAGAGACAGAGATAGAAGGAGAGAGAGGGAGTGTCAGGAGGAGGGGGAGAGGGAGATAGAGGGAGAGAGACAGACAGATAGAGGGGGAGACAGACAGATAGAGGGGGAGAGGGAAATAGAGGGGCAGAGGGAGATAGAGGGGCAGTGAGAGATAGAGGGGCAGAGAGAGATAGGGGGGGAGAGGGAGAGAGAGGGGGGAGAGGGAGAGAGAGGGGGGGAGAGGGAGAGAGAGGGGGGGAGAGGGAGAGAGAGGGGGGGAGAGGGAGAGAGAGGGGGGAGAGGGAGAGATAGGGGGGGAGAGGGAGAGAGTGAGATAGAGGGCGAGAGACAGATCGATGGGGAGAGTGAGATAGAGGGGGGATAGGGAGATAGAGGGCGAGAGACAGATCGATGGGGAGAGTGAGATAGAGGGGGAGAGGGAGATAGAGGGTGGAGACGGAGATAGAGGGTGGAGACGGAGATAGAGGGTGGAGACGGAGATAGAGGGTGGAGACGGAGATAGAGGGGGAGAGATGGATGGGGTAGAGGGTGGTGAACCTGTAGAATTCTCTACCGCAGAAGGCAGTGGAGGCCAAGTCATTAAATATATTCATGGAGGAGAGAGATATATTTCTTAATGTCAAAGGGATCAAGGGGTATGGGGAGAAAGTGGGAACAGGGTACTGAATTAGACCATCGGTCATGATCTTTATTGAATGACGGAGCAGGCCCAAAGGGCCGAATGGCCTGCTCCTGCTCCTATTTTCTATGTTTCTATGAGAGAGGCGGATTGACAGAGGGAGAGAGAAGAAACAGAGAGAGAAGGAGAGATAGAGATGGAGCGAGGTGACCCTGATATTCTCTCTCTCTCACACACACATCCAGACACACACAGACACATACATAAAGGGACAGTCACACACACACAGACAGAGACACACACACAGACAGAGACACACACACACACACACACAGACACACAGACAGACAGACACACACACACACACACACACACACACACAGACACACACAGACAGATTTTACAATCCACACTGATGTCAGTAAAAATGACCAACAGAACCTCAGTAACAATCCCCAGTGTCTGCCCAGTCCTGAGAGAGACAGAGAGAGAGAGATAGGGCAGTGACAGAGAAAGACAGTGAAAGAGGGAGGACAAAACAGCTTGTAGGAGAAACTTGACATTTATTTGTGTTCCACAGATTTTATTAAAAGTTGAAAGGGACTGGACACTGGAAAAGCTGTCAACACACAACAACAACACTGAGAGACTTTAGATGTGAGGGAAGGGGAGACACACTTTAAAATCCACACTGATGTCAGTAAAAATCCCCAAACACAACCTCAGTAACAATCCCCATTATCTGCCCAGTCCTGTATTGTGGGTATATGTCAAATATGTTCACACAAAGACAAACAGGGTGGTACTCCGAAATCTAGAGCCCCTTGGATGTCAAGGATCAAACCGGGTACGATAAGGCACAAGAGGGAAGCTGATGTCAGATACCGAGAGCTCAATACAACAGAAAGCTGAGAGGAGTGTAGAAAGTACAAGGGTGAAATTAAAAATCAAATTAGGAGAGCAAAGAAATGGCCGGAAAATAATATTACCATTAAATCAAAGAAATCACAAAGATGTTTTATAAATACATGAAGAGCAAGAGGATAAATAAGGATAGAGTATTAGGGACCAAAAAGGGAATGTGTGTATGGAGGTGGGAGATGTGGGTATGGTTCTTAATGAATACTTTGTCTCCCTCTTTATAAAAGAGGGGGAACGATGCAGATATTGTAGATAGAGAGTGAGAGAGGCACAGAGAGAGAAGGAGACACAGAGAGGCAGACAGAGAGAGGCAGACAGAGAGCTAGAGAGAGAGGGAGAGATGGTGTGAGGGAGGCACAAATGGAGACATGGACAGAGGTAGAGAGAGAGAGGGAGAGATAGAGCGAGAGAGAGAAAAAGACAGAGAGGGAGAGATAGCGAGAGAGAGAGGGGGGTAAGACAGATAGCGAGGGACAGAGCCAGTGTGAGAGAGGCAGAGTGAGAGAGGCAGATTAGAAGGTAGCAAATGTAACCCCACTATTTACAAAAGGAAGGAGAGAGAAAATGGGGAACTAAAGACCTGTTCGTCTAACATCAGTCATTGGGAAAATGTTCGAATCTATAATAAAGGATGTGATAACAGGACACTTAAAGAGAGATTGCAGGGGGTGGGGGGAGAGAGAAATGGGGGGAGAGAGAAATGGGGGGGAGTGAGATGGGGGAGAGTGTGTGAGTGAGACGGAGCAAAGGAGAGAGATACTAGGTTAGGTGGGACAATAAGCTGTGAAGAGAACACAAATAGATTACAAAGAGAGATGGTTTGGGATAGACAGCGATAAATGTCCTAGTGTTGTGGTAACATAAAATGGCCACTGAAAATGAACCTAAAATGGCTGACTGATGTGTGTGGATTTCCACAGATGAGAGGACAGAAAGACAGACAGACAGACAGACAGACAGAGAGACAAAGAGGGAGACAGAGACCAAGACACAGAGAGTGATAGCAGGATATTTGTCGTAAGACAGAGGAAGAGGAGGAGGCCATTTGGCCCCTCAACCTTGTTCTGTCATTCAATGAGCTCATGGCTAATGTATGATCTAACTCCATGTACCTATCTTTGTCCCTTAATACCTTTGGTTAACAAGAATCTATCAAACTCAGATTTAAAAATTAACAAGTGTCTCAGCATCAATTGCTGATTGTGGAAGAGAGTTCCAAACTGATACCACACCTGGTGTGTTGAAGTGTTTCTTCATTTCACTCCTGAAAGGTTTTTAGACGAGGTTTATATTTTTAGACTATGCCCCCATGTTCTAGACTCTGCAGCCAGTGGGAATTGTTACTCTCTGTCCACCCTATCAGTTTCCCTTATTATCTTGAAAACAATCATCAAATCACAACTGAGCCTTCAAAATTCCAGGGATACAGAGTAAATCTCCAGCTACACTGTCCCATTAAATATTCCCAAGCTAAGCACAATGTTGGGTTTGACACAGAGTAAATTTCCCTCTACACTGTCCCATCACACACTCCCAGGGCAGGAACATCATGGGGTGGATACAGAGTGAATCTCACTCTACACTGTCTGATAGAGACAGACAGAGAGAGAGAGACAGAAAAAGAGAAACAGAGAGACATGGACTGACAGGGTGACTAAAAGAGATGGAAGGATACTTCACAGGGGATACTGGAAGAGGAAGATGCAATTCAACCACACAGCCCTGTTCCGGCATCAAATGAGATCTTGGCTGATCTGTGATGTAACTAACACCATATATCCTGCCTTTGCCCCTTATCTCTTAATACCTTTGGTTAACAAGAATCTATCAATCACAGATTTAAAAATTAACCAATAAACCAGCATGAAATTTGCACAACCAATATTATTGTGTGGGTGTTTCTGTGTGTGTGTGTGTGTCTATGTCTGTTTGGGTGTGATGGCTCCCACAGTGGAATAGCTTGCTGGATGTTTAAAATGGAGGCTATTCCTTCTGGATCATCAAAAGTATCCGCCTGGGCCCCAACCTCATCTACATTTCCCCCTCTCCCGATGTTTTTTTCTCTCCATATCTATCTCTAATATGTTTGTGTCCACAGCAGTGAAGGATTACATCAAATTAATATATCTTACATTATCCTTTTCATCCACCTCAACAACCTCTCTCTCTCCAAATTTGTCCCTCTCTACAGCACTCTCTCTGCCTTCATATCTAACCCTCTCTCCCTCTGTCTCTCTCCTAATGTCAGAGATAGCAGGAGGGAGAGACAGAGAGAGAATGTTGAAGGAACTGTACTCTGTTCCTAAGCTGTGCTGAACCTGCTCTGGGAGTGTTTGATGGGCTACATTAATCGGCCGTGTACAGTCCTGTATCAGGCTGTGAAGAAGCACAGCTTGTTCAGTGTACAACGGGTCAAAGGGAACGATTCACTCCTGTCTGCTACTGGGAAGAGAGACTGACCTTAACATCAAGGCAGTGTTTGACCGAGTGTGACATCGAGGAGTCCGAGTAAAACTGAAGTCAGTGGGAATCCGCTGGTTGGACTCATACCGAGCACAAAGGAAGATGGTTGTGGTTGTTGGAGGTCAATCATCTCAGTCCCAGGACATCACTGCAGGAGTTCCTCAGGGTAGTGTCCTCAGCCCAGCCATCTTCAACTGAGATCCCAGCAGAAAGTGCTTTAAATACTGAGCAGGTCAGGCAGCATCTGTGGAGAGAGAAACAGAGTTAGTGATTCAGCTCGATGCTTTCCAGATTTCCAGCATCCACAGTATTTTGCCTCAGATAATGAAGCAATCCAGAGCCACATGCACCGAGACCCGGACAACATTCAGGTTTGGGCCGACCAGTGACAAGTAACATTCACGTCACACAAGTGCCAGGCAATGACCATCTGCAACAAGAGAGAATCCAACCACCTCCCCTTGGCATTCAAAGCATTATCCCATCACTGAATCCCCCAGCGTCAACATCCTGGGGAAACATTGACATCAAACTTAACTGAACGAAACACATCAATAGTTTCTTCACCCAGTGGCTGGTGGGTGTCTGGAACTCACTGCCTGAAAGGGTGGTAGAGACAGAAACCCTCATCACATTTAAAACAATCTCTTGGATATTCACTTCTCCATGTTTAAAATGGGTAAGGAATAACTCTCCTCGTCTACACTGCCTCATCGCACACTCTCAGAGAAGGTACAGCATATCTTCGATACAGAGTAAAGCTCCGTTTAAACATTCCCCGGAGTGTCGGATTAACCCAGCTGTGCCCGGCTCAGCCTCAAGACTCACCTGCCTCAGTCAGAGACGCTCCTGTATCACTTGCCTTAGCATAAGTGGATGCCGGGTTTGGGAGCAGGACAGGCACACGGGATTAGGACGACTGCTCATGTGGAGGATAAGCATCAGTAATCCCTCAGAGAATCAGAACAGACCAGCGAGACTCAGAAAAGGAAACTTGTGTTGAATTTCAGAGTCTTGCATTGTGGAATGCTTTAGTATTTGGTGAGAATGTTGAGCCAGTGACATTTTGCCCCAGTGGGATGAATAGACACTATATGACTTGATTACAACAGTAAGGTACCGTGTGTACTGTAAATATGGACTGAAATAACAATGTAACTGATCAATTTTCAGCTGAATTTTATGACTACAGTTCTACCTGCTATCCTGTCAGAATGTACATAAGACACGATGGGATGAAGTCAAAGTGACCACTGTTGAATTTGCTAGCTTGATCTTTGTGGGAACACAAGGGTTAAGTAAGTTAAAAATATTAAATGGTCAATTCACTTGTTTAAGTAAACACTGAACAGAAATGGGTCTGGAATGTCCTATGTGCTGCATTCCTACTCCTACATCTACTCTGTCAGGACCCCTCATGATTTTGAACACCTCTATCAAATCTCATCTCAAGTTTCTCTTCTCTATGGAGAACAACACCAGTTTGTCCAATCTATCCACGTAACTGAAGTCCCTCATCCCTGGAACCTTGCTCGTGAGTCTTTTCTGCATCCTCTCTAAAGCCCCCACATCCTTCCGAAAGTACGGTGTCCAGAATTGGACACAATACTAGTTGAGGATGAAGCAGTGTTTTATAAAGCTTCATCATAACCTCCTTGCTTTTATACTCTGAGCCTCTATTTACAAAGCCTAGGATCCCAAATGCCTTTTAACCACTTTCTCAACTAGCTGTGCCACCTTCAATTTGTGCACAGACATCCCCAGGTCTCTCTGTTCCTGCACCCACTTCCTTCTGTTCTTAGGTTCTCATAACACAGAGGGACAGGAGGACAGGGAGGTCTGGAAAGAAGGAGGGGGAGAGAGAGCAAACAAACAGGAAACACGTATGGGAACACCACCACCTGCAAGTTTCCCTTAAGTCACACACCATCCTGACTTGGAACTATATCGCTGCTCCTTCACTGTGACTGGGTCAAAATCCTGGATCTCCCTTCCTAACAGCACTGTGGGTGTACCTACCCCACATGGACTGCAGCGGTTCAAGAAGGAGGCTCAACACCACTTTCTCAAGGGCAATTATGAATGGGCAATAAATGCTGTCCTGGCCACTAACACACACATCCAACAAATGAATCAAGAAAATAAAAATTTGACACCGAGTCACTTCAGGAGATATTAGACCAGATGACCAAAAACTTGGTCAGAGGTTGGTTTGAGGGAGAATCTTCAAAGAGGAAAGAGAGTTAGTGAGATGGAGAGGTTTAGGAAAGGAATTCCAGAGTAAGGGCCTTGGCAGCTTGAAGGCACGGCCACCAATGGTGGAACGATTCAAATTGGGGATGTTCAAGAGGCCAGAATTAGAGGATGGCAGATATTGGTGGATTGTGGAGCTGGAGGAGATTGCAGAGATAGGGAGGGGTCATTTGTGGAAGACAATTCCAAAATTCCACCATCCTTTGTGCGTAGAAGTGTTAATAAATTTCACCCTTGAAAGGGTCTTCGACTAATGTTCGATTTTTCGACTGTGCGCCTCGTCCGGGACTCCTCCAACCAGTGAGAAGAGTTTCTCTCTATCTACCCCATCAGTTTCCAGTATTGTCTTGTAAACTTTGATCAATTCACCCAGCACAGTGGCGCAGTGGTTAGCACCGCAGCCTCACAGCTCCAGCGACCCGGGTTCAATTCTGGGTACTGCCTGTGTGGAGTTTGCAAGTTCTCCCTGTGTCTGCGTGGGTTTCCTCCGGGTGCTCCGGTTTCCTCCCACATGCCAAAGACTTGCAGGTTGATAGGTAAATTGGCCATTAGCAATTGCCCCTAGTATAGGTAGGTGGTAGGGAAATATGGGGACAGGTGGGGATGTGGTAGGAATATGGAATTAGTGTAGGATTAGTATTAATGGTTGGTTGATGGTCGGCACAGACTCGGTGGGCCGAAGGGCCTGTTTCAGTGCTGTATCTCTGAACTAAACTAAACTAAACACCCCTTACACTTCAAAATTCCAGGGATATAGAGTAAAGCTCCGTCTACACTGTCCCTTCAAATGCTGCCAAGCCAAGTACAGAATGGAGTTATCTACAGAGCAAATCTCTGTCCTCTCTGTTCCATAAAACACTCGCAGGACAGGTACAGTGTGGGGTTAGATACCGAGTAAAGCTGCCTCTATATATGCCTCTCTTTCACCTCCTCCATCCAGATGGAGAGAGTAACAGTGAGAAAGACAGGGATAGATATAGAGAGAGAATAACAGACAGAGGGAAGGATAGCAATGGGGAGAGATTACCAGAGAGGAAGAGATTGGGATGGAGAGTGTCGGTCAGTGTTCCTGCAAAGCTGTGTGCAGCAGCCTGGAAGGTGCCACGCAGGTCCTGTTCCCTGGTAAATAACACACGTCTTCGAAGATTCTTAAAAATTTAAAGGGACTGCACGTGGGACAAAAAAAAACTTGCCGTGCAGAACAACTAAATTTTCTGGGAACATTGGAGCCAGCTGTAGCTCAGTGGGTAATAATCCTGCCTCTGAGTTATACGTTTGTGGGTTCAGGTCCGAACACAAAATCTAGGCTGATGTCACCCAACAGAAAATCAGAACAGACCAGCGAGACACAGAAAAGGAAACTTGTGTTGAATTTGTGAGCCTCGCTTTCTGTAATGTTTTAGTGTTTGGTCAGAATGTTGACCCAGTGAAATTTTGCCCCTGTGGCATGAGAGTTATCTGAATAGAGATTATAACATCTTATTACAACATGAAGGTACCGTGCGCACTGAGTATAACAACATTTGCAGCGTCCCATCATGTAAAATACTTTACTGGGTGCGGGATCAGGGTTTGATATTTCCAAAACACTGAGGGAAACTCGAACTTTTAATCAGCCCTGGGAGGAAAGTAAACCTGGAGACTTTCAAACAGTAATCAATGTCAGATTTGATCAATTATTAGGGATTAATCAATTTAGTATACAAAGCAGACAGAATATGCCGTTAAAGAGCGGGATATGGGTTTCCTACCAGCCTGCAGAAGGAAGTGCACCCTCTGCAGTTGTGGTATCACCAAAAGCAGCCAAATTAAAATAGCAAATTGATGTATGTGGAGTTTTACTGAGGTTCTGAGAGAGGAGAGAGAAACAGGCATAGACACAGACAGGCAGACACACACCCACACACAGAGAAACACACATGCACACAGAGAACCACACACACAGAACCACACACACAGAGAAACACACATGCACACAGAGAACCACACACACAGAACCACACACACACACACAGAAACACACACACAGAACCACACACACACAGAGACCGACATGCACAGACACACAGAGACCGACATGCACAGACACACACACAAACAGACTGCCCAAGGGACAGAGAGTGACAGAAGAATATTTCAATTTCTATAATATTTCAATTTCAGTTTCTATAAGATCCCCCCTCATTCTTCTGAATTCCAATGAATATAATCCCAATCTACTCAGTCTCTCCTCATAAGCCAACCCCCTCAACTCTGGAATCAACCTAGTGAACCTCCTCTGCACCCTCTCCAGTGCCTGCACATCCTTTCTCAAGTAAGGAGACCAAAACTGCACACAGTACTCCAGATGCGGCCTCACCAGTACCTTATACAGCTGCAACATAACCTCTCTGCTTTTAAACTCAATCCCTTTAGCAATGAAGGACAAAATTCCATTTGCCTTCCTAATTACTTGCTGTACCTGCAGACCAACCTTTTGCGATTCATGCACAAGGACACCCAGGTCCCTCTGCATAGCAGCATGCTGCAACTTTTTACCATTCAAGTAATAATCCTTTTTACTGTTACTCCTACCGAAATGAATAACTTCACATTTATTAACATTGTATTCCATCTGCCAGACCTTTGCCCACTCACTCAATGTATCTATGTTCCTCTGCAAAGTTTCACAGTCATCTGCACACTTTGCTCTGCCACTCATCTTAGTGTCATCTGCAAACTTTAACAGCCTACACGTGGTCCCCAACTCCAAATCATCGATATAAATTGTAAATAATTGTGGTCCCAACACCGATCCCTGAGGCACACCACTAGTGACTGATTGCCAGCCAGAATAGCACTCATTTATCCCCACTCTCTGCTTCCTGTTAGTCAACCAGAGAGGGAAAGGCAGTTGGAGAGACAGAGAGAGAGAGAGACGCAGAGATGGAAGGAGAGAGATGGAGTGACAGGGAGGGAAAGACAGATGGAGAGACAGAGAGAGAGACAGAGAGAGGAGAGAGATGGAGTAACAGGGAGGGAAGGACAGATGGAGAGACAGAGAACGAGAGACAGAGATAGAAGGAGAGAGAGGGAGTGACAGGGAGGGAAAGACAGATGGAAAGACTGAGAGAGAGAGAGGCAGAGATGGAAGGAGGGAGAGTGAGACAGAGAGGGAAAGACAGATGGAGGGACAGAGAGAGAGACACACAGAGATGGAAGGAGAGAGATGGAGTGACAGGGAGGGAAAGACAGATGGAGGGACAGAGTGAGGGACAGAGAGTGGAGAGAGATGGAGTGACAGGGAGGGAAAGACAGATGGAAAGACTGAGAGAGAGAGAGGCAGAGATGGAAGGAGGGAGAGGCAGTGACAGGGAGGGAAAGACAGATGGAAAGACTGAGAGAGAGAGACAGAGATAGAAGGAGAGAGAGGGAGTGACAGGGAGGGAAAGACAGATGGAAAGACTGAGAGAGAGAGACAGAGATAGAAGGAGAGAAATGGAGTGACAGGGAGGGAAGGACAGATGGAGAGACAGAGAGCGAGAGACAGAGATAGAAGGAGAGAGAGGGAGTGACAGGGAGGGAAAGACAGATGGAGGGACAGAGAGAGAGAGAGACAGAGAAAGAAGGAGAGAGAGGGAGAGACAGAGAGGGAAAGGCAGTTGGAAAGAGAGAGAGAGAGAGACAGCGTGGGAAAGACACATGGAGGGGCAGAGAGTGAGACAGAGAGAGAAGGAGAGAGAGGGAGTGTCAGGGAGGGAAAGACAGATGGAGGGACAGAGAGAGAGAGAGAGACAGGGAGAGAGATGGAGTGACAGGGACTGAAGGAAAGATGGAGGGATAGAGAGAGAGACAGAGAGAGGCAGAGACAGAGATCAAAGGAGAGAGATCGAGTGACGGGGAGTGAGGTGGGGGGTAGACAGATGTAGGGACAGAGAGAGAGAGGCAGAGATGGAAGGAGAGACAGGGAGTGACAGAGAGAGAAAGGCAGATGGAGGGATAGAGAGAGAGACAGAGAGAGAGAGACAGAGACCGAGATAGAAGGAGAGAGATGGAGTGACGGTGTGGGGGAGGGGGGTGGGTAGTCAGCTTGCTGACTATTTAAAATGGAGGCTATTCCTTCTGGATCATCAAAAGTGTCCGCCTGGGCCCCAACTTCATCTCCATTTCTCCCCCTCCCGATGTTTTCTTTCTCTCCATCCATATCTCAAATAAGTTTGTGTGCACAGCAGTGAAGGATTACATCAAATTAATATATCTTACATTATCCTCTTCATCCACCTCAACAATCTCTCTCTCTCTCCAAGTTTGTCCCTCTCTACAGCTCTCTCTATGCCTTCATATCGAACCCTCCCTCCCTCTGTCTCTCTCCTAGTGTCAGTGATAGCAGAGAGAGAGACAGAGATAGAAGAAGAGAGAGGGAGTGATAGAGAGGGAAAGACAGATGGAGGGACAGAGAGAGAGACAGAGAGAGAGACAGAGAGAGAGGCAGAGAGAGAGGCAGAGAGAGAGGCAGAGAGAGAGATAGAAGGAGAGAGAGGGAGTGACTGGGGGGCGGGGGGGAGACAGCTGGAGGGACAGAGAGAGAGAGAGAAGGAGAGAGAGGGACAGACAGAGAGAAGGAGAGAGGGAGTGACAGAGAGGGCAAGAGAAATGGAGGAACAGAGAGAGAAACTGAGATAGAAGGAAAGAGAGGGAGTGACAGAGAGGGAAAGACAGATGGAGGGACAGAGGGAGAGACAGAGAGAGAGGCAGAGACAGAGAGAGAAGGAGAGAGAGGGAGATACCGAGAGGGAAAGACTGATAGAGAGACAGAGAGAGAGACAGAGATAGAAGGAGAGAGAGGGAGAGACAGAGAGGGAAAGTCAGATGGAGGGACAGAGAGAGAGACAGAGAGGCAGTCAGAGACAGAGATAGACGGAGAAAGACGGAGAGACAGAGAGGGAAAGACAGCTGGAGGGACAGAGAGAGAGACAGAGAGAGAGGCAGAGAGAGAGATAGAAGGAGAGGGAGGGAGTGAGGGGTGGGTGAGGACAGATGGAGAGACAGAGAGGGAAAGACAGATGGTGAGACAGACAGAGAGAGAGGCAGAGTTGGATGGAGAGAGATGGAGTGACAGGGAGGTCGGACAGATGGAGGGATAGAGAGAGAGACAGAGAAAGAAGGAGAGAGAGGGAGTGACAGAGAGGGAAAGACAGATGGAGGACAGCAAGAGAGAGAGGCAGTGATACAGATAGAAGGAGAGAGAGGGAGTGTCAGGGAGGGAAAGACAGATGGAGGGACAGAGAGATAGAGAGACAGAGATAGAAGGAGAGAGAGGGAGTGACAGGGAGGGAAAGACAGATGGAGAGACAGAGAGAGAGACAGAGATCTCTCCCGATGTTTCTGTCTCCATACCTAGCTCTTAAATGTTTGTGAAGGATTACATCAAATTAATTTCTCTTACATTCTCCCTTTCAATCGACCCCGCAATCTCTCTCTCTCCAACCATGTCCCTCTCCACAACACTCTCTCTGTCTCCACATCTAACCCTCTCTCCCTCTGTCTCTCTCCTCGTGTCAGAGATAGCAGGAGGGAGAGACAGAGAGAGGAAGACAGAGAGAGAATGTTGAAGGAACTATACTCTGTTCCTAAGCTGAGCTGAACCTGCTCTGGGAGTGTTTGATGGGCTACATTAATCGATCGTGTACAGTCCTGTATCAGGCTGTGAAGAAGCACAGCTTGTTCAGTGTACAACGGGTCAAAGGGAACGATTCACTCCTGTCTGCTACTGGGAAGAGAGACTGACCTTAACATCAAGGCAGCGTTTGACCGAGTGTGACATCGAGGAGCCCGAGTAAAACTGAAGTCAGTGGGAATCCGCTGGTTGGACTCATACCGAGCACAAAGGAAGATGGTTGTGGTTGTTGGAGGTCAGTCATCGTAGTCTCAGGACATCACTGCAGGAGTTCCTCAGGTTAGTGTCCTCGGCCCATCCATCTTCAGCTGCTTCCTCAATGACCTGCCCTCCATCGTAAGGTCAGAAGTAGGGATGTTCACTGTTGATTGCACAGTGTTCAGTTCCATTCACACCTCCTCAGATAATGAAATCCCAGCAGAAAGTGCTGGAAATACTGAGCAGGTCAAGCAGCATCTGTGGAGAGAGAAACAGAGTTAGTGATTCAGCTCGATGCTTTCCAGATTTCCAGCATCCGCAGTATTTTGCCTCAGATAATGAAGCAATCCAGAGCCACATGCACCGAGACCCGGACAACATTCAGGTTTGGGCCGACCAGTGACAAGTAACATTCACGTCACACAAGTGCCAGGCAATGACCATCTGCAACATGAGAGAATCCAACCACCTCCCCTTGGCATTCAAAGCATTATCCCATCGCTGAATCCCCCAGCGTCAACATCCTGGGGAAACATTGACATCAAACTTAACAGAACGAAACACAACAATAGTTTCTTCACCATCTCTCTGGGACAGAGAGACACAGATAAAGAATGTGAGTAAGCTTTGACAGAACCTCAGTAAATTGTTCCAACCATTGTTAATGATAGAAATCAAGGATTATATTAGAGCAAAGGAAGAGGCAGAGAATGTTAGCCCCTTTATAACTATATCCTTTAGTTTAGATTGCCTCTCCTCCTTCTTCCTACCTGTGGAGGTGGGAGATGTGGGCATGGTTCTTAATGAATTCTCTGTGTCCGTCTTTACAAAAGAGTGGGAACGATACAGAGATTGTAGTTAAAGAGGAGGAGTGTGAAATATTGGATGGGATAAACAGAGTGAGAGGGGAAATATGAAGGTGTTTGGCAGCTTTGAAAGTGGATAAATGGTCAGGCCTGGATGCATTGGAATCAGTTCAGAGAAGGTTCACTCGGCTGATTCCTGGGATGAAGGGGTTATCTTTCAGGAATGGTGGAACAGGTTGGGCCTATACTCATTGGAGTTTAGAAGAATGAGAGGTGATCTTATTGAAACATACAAGATTCTGAGGGGACTTTACAGGGCGGATGCTGGGAGGATGTTCCCCTTGTGGGGAAGTCTAGAACTAGGGGGCAGGTACACTGTGGGGTTTGATACAGAGTAAAGCTGCCTCTGTATATGCCTCTCTTTCTCCTCCTCCATCCAGATGGAGAGAGTAACAGTGAGAAAGAACAGGGATAGATATGGAGAATAAGAGAGAGAGGGAAGGATTGCAATGGGGAGAGAGTACCAGAGAGAAATAGGAAGAGATTGGGATGGAGAGTGTTGGTCAATGTTCCTGCAAATCTGCGTGCAGCAGCCTCAAAGGTCCCACGCAGATCCTGTTCCACAATAAATAGCACACGTCTTCAAAGATTCTTCAAAGATTTCAAGGGACAGCTCACGTTAAAAAAACTGGGCACGCACAACATCTAAATTTTCACGGGAACATTGGAGCCAACTGCGGAATACATGTTTCTTCCAGCCTGCATAAGGAAGTGCAACCTCTGCAGATGCGGTGAAACCAAAAGCAGCTGAATTCAAATGGCAAACTGATGTATGTGGAGCTTTACAAAGGGTCTGAGAGAAGAGAGAGAAACAGACATAGACACACACACACACACAGAGACACACACAGAGACACAAACACAGAAACACACACAGAAACACAAACACAGAAACACACACACACACAGAAACACAGAAACACACACACTCACACAGAACCAGAGTGACTCAGGGACAGAGCGCGAAAGAAGAATATTTCAATTTTCAAAAGGCATTTGATGAGATCAACCTTCGATTTAAAAATGACAATTGATTTTGCATCAATGTTTGCGTGCAGGAGACACGTTCCAAACTACTGCCACCTTTAGCCTGGAGTGGCGGATTTTTACTCAGAGTGTTGTGACTCTTTGGAATTCTCTACTCCAGTGGGCTGTGGAAGCTCAGTCTGGGAAAAAGGCATTGAAGTGGATGATCAGCCATGATCGTATTGAATGGCGGAACAGGCTCGATGGGCTGAATGGCCTACTCCTGTTCCTATGTTCCCAAGCTGCTGAAATAGTTTCTCCCAAACTACCCCATCAGTTCCCCTTAATATCTCAACATCTTTGAACAAATTACCTTGATCCTCCTAAATTCCAGGCAATAAATCCCTAGTTTGTGTAATATCACCTCGTAATTTAACCCTTGGAGTCCAGTTATCATTCTGGTAAATCTACACTGCACTCAAATGGACATGGACCCCCCAAAGTCTCTTTGAACCTCCAGTGTTTCTAGCTTTACACCATTTATAAAGTACTCTGTTCTAGTCTTTTTTACTGACATTGAAATCTAACTACCACAGTTTTGCCCATTTATTTAAGATATTAATATCTCTTTGTAATTTGATGCTTCCAGCTACACTGCTTACAATGCTGCCTATTTTTGTGTCATTGGTAAACTTGGGTATGTTGCATTCTACCACATCATCTTAAATCATTAATAAATACAGCAAAACTGAGACACACACGGGCTTTGCACTAGTAGACAGGAGTGAATCATTCCAACCTCGAGGCTTTTTAACTCCAGATTTACGTTTTTTGAAAGAAAAAACAAAATTCAAATTCACAACAGCCCTGTGTGGGATTTGAACTCCGGCTTTTTCAATCATCAGCTCAGGCCTTCAAATTAAAACCCATAAAAAGAGATTCATTTTCCTACTGCTGTTTTCTGACTGACTGAGGTTTTGTATATTGTTCCCTTCTCCTCTTCTTCCATGTGTTTGAAGTCTTTGAAGTTTGTCAGACATTGGTAAACTACTTCATGTGGTGTTGTGTAAATACCTTCAATTCTGTGTATCTGGAAGGGACACAATTCAAATTCTCACCTTATTGCATCAACCAAAACCTGCAGGTCCATTCAAACAACTCTATTTCCTGTCTCTGCAAAGACAGCTCACACTTCCACAATGCAGGAATGTCTGAATGGAAACAGCTTTTGACACATTTCCCAACACGTTTACTAACACTTTTCAGGATGAAGCTAAATTCAACTCTCAGATTCCAAGCGCCAAATTGAGCTTTTGGGTAGAGCAGGTAACATTGATGAAATCCCAGATCTCTCTGTCCTGTCACCCATTCTAACATTGTACCATTTAGTTTATATCATTCAGTCTTCCTTCCAAAATGCATCACTTCACATTTCTCAGCATTGAAGTTAACCTGCCCTGTGTCTGTCCAATGATAGGTTGGATAGTAAGCTGTCAAGAGGACATAAAGTGTCTGCAAAGAGATTTCCATTGGTTAAGTGAGTGAGCAAAAAATTGGCTGATGGAGTACAATGTGGGAAAATGTGAGCTTGTCCACTTTAGCAGGAAGAATAAAAATCAGTATATTATTGAAATGGAGAGAGACTGCAGAACTGTACGGTACAGAGGGATCTGGGTGTCCTGGTACATGAATCACAAAATGTTACCATGTAGCTACAGCGAGTGATTAGGAAGCAAATGGAATGTTGTTGTTTATTGCAAGGTGAATAGAATATCAAAGTAGGGAAGTGTTGTTACAGCTGTACAGGGCATAAGTTAGACGACGTCTGCAGGATTGTGGACACTTTTGGTCTCCTTACTGAAGAAATTATATAATTGCATTCGAAGTAGTTCAGAGAAGGTTCACTGGGCTGATTCCTGGGATGAAGGGGTTATCTTATGAGGAAAGGTTGAACAGGTTGGGTCTATACCCACTGGAGTTTAGAAGAATGAGAGGTGATCTGAGTGAAACATCTCAGGTCCCGAGGGGACTGCACAGGGTGGATGCTGAGAGGATGTTTCCCCTTGTTGGGGAGACTAGAACTAGGGGACACAGTTTAAAAATTAGGGACATCCCATTTAAAACTGAGATGAGGAGAAATGTGTTTCTCTCAGAGGGGGGTCAGTCTGTGGAATTCTCTTCCCCAGAGAGCAGTGGAGGCTGGATCATTGAATATATTCAAGGCTGAGTTCGATAGATTTTTGATCAATTAGGGAGTCAAGGGTTATGGGACGCAGACAGGAAAGTGGAGTTGAGTTCACAATCAGATCAGCCATTGAATGGCAGAGCAGGCTCGAGGGGCCGAATGGCTCCTAATTCATTTGTTCGTGTGTGTTCCATTTCACCAGACTGCCTCTCTCCTCCTGAAGTCTGCTACTAGTCCCTTCCCTGTTTATTACATTGCAGATGACACAAACATTGGCAAACATTGAAGTTATGCCCTGTAAACACAAGTCCAAGTCATTAGTATATATCAAAAAGATCAGTGGTCCTGATATAAACCTCCACTGTATACCTCCCTCCAGTCTGAAACAACCATTGTCCACTCTCTCAGCCAATGTCGTATCCACTCAGCCAATGTCCCTTTCATCCCTGGAGCACCAATATTGCTAACTGGTCAATTAGGAGGCACCATTAAGTCCTCTCCATGAGGACACTGGTCCCAGACCTCTCTGTTTCCACTCTCCCATCAACATTCCCCAGACAGGTACAGCATGGATTAGATACAGAGTAATGCTCCTTCTACACTGTCCCATCCAACAGTCCCAGGACAGGAACATCATGGGGTGGACACAGAGTGAATCTCACTCTGCACTGTCCGAAACAGAGAGAGAGAGAGAGAAAAAGAGAGAAACAGACTGACAGGGTGACCGAGAGTGAAAGAAGGATATTTAACAGGGGATATTGGAACAGGAGGATGCAATTCACAACTCTGTTCTGGCATTCAATGAGATCTTGGCTGATCTGTGATGTAACTTACACCATATATCCTACCTTTGCCCCTTATCTCTTAATACATTTGGTTAACAAGAATCTATCAATCACAGGTTTAAAAATTAACCAATAAGCCAGCATGAAATTTCCACAAACAATGTCACGAGGGTGTGATGGCTACCACAGTGGAATAGCTAACAGAATGTTTAAAGCGGAGGCTATTCTTACTGGATCATCAAAAGTGTCCGCCTGGGCCCGAACTTCATCTGCATTCCTCCCTCTCCCGATGTTCGTTTTCTCTCCATATCTATCTCTTATATGTTTGTGGACACAGCAGTGAAGGATTTCATCAAATTAATATATCTTACATTATCCTCTCTCTCGCCACGTTTGTCCCTCACTACAGCCCTCTCTCTATGCCGTCATATCTAACCCTCCCTCCCTCTGTCGCTCTCCTCGTGTCAGTGATAGCAGAGAGAGAGACAGAGAGAGAAGGAGTGAGAGGGAGTGTCAGGGAGGGAGGGAAAGACAGATCGAGGGACAGAGAGAGAGAGAAGGAGAGAGAGGCAATGACAGGGAGGAAAAGACAAATGGAGGGACAGAGTGAGAGACAGAGAGAGAAGGAGAGAGATAGAGTGACAGGGTTGGAAAGACAGATGGAGGGACAGAGAGAGAGACAGAGAGAGAGGACGAGATCGAGATGTAAGGAGAGAGAGGGATTGACAGGGAGGGAAAGACAGATGGAGGGACAGAGAAAGAGAGAAGAAGAGAGAGGGTGACAGAGAGGGAAAGACAGAAGGAGGGACAAAGTGAGAGACAGAGATAGAAGGATAGAGAGGGACTGCAAGAGAGGGAAAGACAGATGGAGGGACAGAGAGAGAGACAGAGAGAGAGGGAGTGACAGAGAGGGAAAGACCGATGGAGGTACAGAGAGTGAGACAGAAAGAGTGGCAGAGACAGAGAGAGAAGGAGAGAGAGGGAGTGTCAGAGAGGGAAAGACATATTTGCAGACAGAGATAGAAGGAAGGAGAGGCAGCGACAGAGAGGGAAAGACAGATGGAGGGACAAAGTGAGAGATGGAGAGAGAAGGAGAGAGATGGAGTGACAGGGAGGGAAGGTCAGATGGAGGGATAGAGAGAGAGAGAAGGAGAGAGAGGGAGAGAAAGAGAGAAGGAGAGAGGGAGTGACAGAGAGGGAAAGACCGATGGAGGGACAGAGAGAGAGACAGAGAGAGTGGCAGAGACAGAGAGAGAAGGCGAGAGAGGGTGTGGCAGAGAGGGGAAGACAGATGGAAGGACAGAGTGAGAGATAAAAAGGAGAGAGATGGAGTGACAGGGAGGGAAGGACAGATGGAGGGATAAAGAGAGGCAGAGACAGAGAGAGAAGGAGAGAATGGGAGCGACAGAGAGGGAAAGGCAGTTGGAGAGACAGAGAGTGAGAGAGGCAGCGATGGAAGGAGAGAGAGGGAGTGACAGGAAGGGAAAGACTGATGGAAAGACAGAGAGCGAGAGAGACAGAGATAGAAGGAGAGTGTGGAGAGAAAGAGAGGGAAAGACAGATGGAGGGAAAGACAGAGAGAGACAGGGAGAGAGATGGAGTTACAGGGAGGGAAGGACAGATGGAGGGACAGACAGAGAGAGACAGGGAGAGAGGCAGAGAGAGACAGGGAGAGAGATGGAGTTACAGGGAGGGAAGGACAGATGGAGGGACAGACAGAGAGAGACAGGGAGAGAGATGGAGTTACAGGGAGGGAAGGACAGATTGAGGGACAGAGAGAGAGACAGAGAGAGAGGCAGAGAGAGACAGGGAGAGAGATGGAGTTACAGGGAGGGAAGGACAGATGGAGGGACAGAGAGAGAAGGAGAGAGAGGGAGAGACAGAGAGGGAAAGACAGATGGAGGGACAGAGAGAGAGAGACAGAGAGAGAAGGAGAGAGAGGGAGAGAAAGAGAGGGAAAGACAGATGGAGGGAAAGACAGAGAGAGACAGGGAGAGAGATGGAGTTCCAGGGAGGGAAGGACAGATGAAGGGACAGAGTGAAAGACAGAGAGAGTGGCAGAGACAGAGATAGTTGGAGAGAGAGGGAGTGACAGAGAGGGAAAGACAAATGAAGGGAAAGAGAGAGTGGCAGAGAGAGTGGCAGAGACAGAGAGAGCTGGAGCGAGAGGGAGTGATGGGGGGCGGAAGACAGATGGAGGGACAGAGAGAGAGAGGAGAGAGAGGGAGAGATAGAGAGAAGGAGAGAGGGAGTGACAGAGAGGGAAAGACCGATGGAGTGACAGAGAGAGAGACAGAGAGAAGGAGAGAGATGGAGTGACAGGGAGGGAAGGGCAGATGGAGGGATAGAGAGAGACAAAGAGAGAGAGAGAAGGAGAGAGTGGGAGAGACAGAGAGGGAAAGGCAGTTGGAGAGACAGGCAGAGAAAGACAGGGAGAGAGATGGAGTTACAGGGAGGGAAGGACAGATGGAGAGATAGAGAGAGAGAGACAGAGATAGGAGAGTGAGGGAGTGACAGAGATGGAAAGACAGACAGAGGGACAGACAGAGAGACAGAGACAGAGATAGAAGGAGAGAGAGGGAGTGACGGGGGGGGAAAGACAGATGGAGGGACAGAGAGAGAGACAGAGATAGAAGGAGAGACAGGGAGTGACAGAGAGTGAAAGACAGATGGAGGGACAGAGAGAGAGAGACAGAGAAAGAGCGGGAGTGACAGAGATAGAAGGAGTGAGACGCAGAGACAGAGAGGGAAAGACAGATGGAGGGACAGAGAGGGAGACAGAGAGAGTGGCAGAGACAGAGAGAGAAGGAGAGAGAGGGAGTGTCAGGAAGGGAAAGACAGATGGAGGGACAAAGTGAGAGACAGAGAGAGCAGGAGAGAGATGGAGTGGCAGGGAGGGAAAGCCGGATGGAGGGACAAAGTGAGAGACAGAGAGAGCAGGAGAGAGATGGAGTGGCAGGGAGGGAAGGAAAGATGGAGGGACAGAGAGAGAGACAGAGAGAGTGGCAGAGACAGAGATAGTTGGAGAGAGAGGGAGTGACAGAGAGGGAAAGACAGATGGAGGGACAGAGAGAGAGACAGAGAGACAGAGAGAGAGACAGAGAGAGAGACAGAGAGAGAGACAGAGAAAGAGACAGAGAGAGTGGGAGAGATGGTGTAAGGGAGGCACAAATGGAGTCATGGACAGAGACAGAGAGAGAGAGGTAGGCAGAGACAGAGAATGAGAGAGATGTGGAGAGAGTCATGGACAGAGGGTGAGAAAGAGAGATAGGGAGAGACAAAGTAAAAGAAGGAGAGAGAGAGAGATGGAGAGGCAGAGAGAGGGAGAGACAGAGAGAGAAAGCAGATACAGAGAGGGAGAGGGAGAGACAGAGAGGAAGAGGGAGATACAGAGAGAGAGGGAGAGACAGAGTGAGTGGGAGAGATGGTGTAAGGGAGGCACAAATGGAGTCATGGAAAGAGACAGAGAGAGAGAGAGAGAGATGCAAACAGAGTCATGGACAGAGGGTGAGAAAGAGAGATAGGGAGAGAAAAAGTCAAAGAAGGAGAGAGAGAGAGATGGCGAGGCAGAGAGAGGGAGAGACAGAGAGAGGGAGGGCGAGATGGTGTGAGAGAGACAGAGGCATGGACAGAGGCAGAGAGAGAGAGAGGGAGAGACACTGAGAGACAGAGAGAGACAGCGAGAGAGAAAGAAACAGAGAGGGAGGGAGGGAGAGACAGAGAGGGAGAGACTGGGATTCAGAGGGTAACAAAGAGGGAGAGACTGGGATTCAGACTGTAACAGAGAGGGAGAGACTGGGATTCAGAGGGTAACAGAGAGGGAGAGACTGGGATTCAGAGGGTAATGGAGAGGGAGAGACTGGGATTCAGAGGGTAACAGAGAGGGAGAGACTGGGATTCAGAGGGTAACAGAGAGGGAGAGACTGGGATTCAGAGGGTAACGGAGAGGGAGAGACTGGGATTCAGAGGGTAACGGAGAGGGAGAGACTGTGATTCAGAGGGTAACGGAGAGGGAGAGACTGGGATTCAGAGGGTAACAGAGAGGGAGAGACTGGGATTCAGAGGGTAATGGAGAGGGAGAGACTGGGATTCAGAGGGTAATGGAGAGGGAGAGACTGGGATTCAGAGGGTAATGGAGAGGGAGAGACTGTGATTCAGAGGGTAACGGAGAGGGAGAGACTGTGATTCAGAGGGTAATGGAGAGGGAGAGACTGTGATTCAGAGGGTAATGGAGAGGGAGAGACTGGGATTCAGAGGGTAACAGAGGGAGACGTAGAGATGAAGAGTGAAGATGGGAGAAAGACAAAGTCCAGTGTTTGTAACACATGGATAAAGAGGAACAGAGAGGTGAGACAGGGCTTGAGAGAGTAAAAGACAGAGGAAGGAGAGATAGAGATGGAGAGATTACCAGGAACATAAATCTCCAGCAGTCTCTTCATGCTGATCACTCCTTTTCTCTGGATGTGGCAGGATTGCAGAGCTTAGATCTGATCCGTTGGTTATGGGATCGCTTAGCTCTGTCTATCGCATGCTGCTTACGCAGTTTTGCACGCAGATAGTCCTGGGTTGTAGCTTCACCAGGTTGACACCTCATTTTGAGGTATGCCTGGTGCTGCTCCTGGCATGCCCTCCTGCACACTTCACTGAACCGGGGTTGGTCTCCTGGCTTGATGGTAATGGTAGAGTGGGGGATATGCCGGGCCATGAGGTTACAGATTGTCTTTCTTTCTGTCTGTCTGTCTGTCTCTCGTTCCCTCCTCTCTCAGAACATCAGTCAGCCATTTTAGGTTTGTTCACGGTGGCCATTTTATGTTACAGCAGCACTGGGACATTTATTTCAGAGACTGACTCCTCACTAATGCAAGGTTAGTGCTTTAACCGTGACAGAGAAACGGGCCCTGGGGTTCAGTTGAATGTAGCTTCTCATCCCGAAAAGTGTGAGCAAACGTGTTTTTCAAATCAATTCCGCAACAACCTCAACAGGAGAAAAAACACCAACAAATGCAACAACCACCTCAACAGGAGAAAAAGCACCAACAAATGCAACAACAACCTCAACAGGAGAAAAAAACACCAACAAATGCAACAATTTCAGCAGGAAAAGAACAGCTTCCCGAGGACTAAAAAAACCTAACAAATACAACAACTTCAGTAGGAGAAAAGCCACTAACAAATTCAACATCATCAGAAGGGGAAAACACACCGATAAATAGGGCAGTGGCACAAGCTGTTGGAGGGACAGGAAATGGTTTCCGAAGGGACAGAATATCTGATCACACCCGGGATGGTGGAATTGAGTATTTATTAAATGGTAAGAGATTAGAAAGCGTAGATGTACAAAGCGACCTGGGTGTCCCCGTCAATAAATCACTGAAAACTAACATGCAGGTGCAGAATGCAATTCAGAAGGCTAATGGGATGTTAGTCTTTATCACAAGAGGATTTGAGTACAGGAGTAGTGAAGTCTTGCTTCAATCACATAGAACCTTGGTTAGACCACACCTGGAGTACTGTGTGCAGTTTTGGTCCCCTTACCTTAGGAAGGATATTATTGCCAGAGAGGGAGTGCAATGAAGGTTCACCAGACTTGTTCCCGGGATGACGGGACTGTCCTATGGTGAGAGATTGGGGAAACTGAGACACAGAGAGAGAGATAGAGACAGGGAGAGGCAGAGAGACAGAGGCAGAGAGAGAGAAATGGTGTGAGAGAGACACAAACAGAGTCATGGACAGAGAGAGAGAGGAGAGAGAGAGAAAGAGAGCAACAGACAGAGAGACACAAAGAGAGAGAGAAACAGAGAGAGAGAGACAGGAAGAGGTAGAGAGAGAGGCAGTGAGAGAGACAGAGAGAGAGGGAGAGTGAGATAGAGGTGGAGAGTGAGGTAGAGGGGGAGTGTGAGATAGAGGGGGAGTGTGAGATTGAGGGGGAGAGGCAGATCGAGGGGGAGAGGGAGATAGAGGGGGAGAGGGAGATAGAGGGGGAGAGGGAGATAGAGGGGGAGTGTGAGATAGAGGGGGAGAGGGAGATCGAGGGGGAGAGGGAGATCGAGGGGAGGGAGAGGGAGAGACAGAGAGAAGGAGAGTGGGAGTGACTGGGAGGGAAAGACAAATGGTGGAACAGAGAGAGAGACAGAGAGAGAGACAGAGAGAGAGGCAGAGAGAGAGGCAGAGAGAGAGGCAGAGAGAGAGAGAGAGAGAGGCAGACAGAGAGAGAGACAGAGAGAGAGGCAGAGAGAGAGGCAGAGAGAGAGAGAGAAGGAGAGTGTGGGTGAGACAGAGAGGGAAAGGCAGTTGGAGAGAGAGAGAGAGAGGCAGAGATGGAAGGAGAGAGAGGGAGTGACAGAGAAGGAAAGACATATGGAAAGACAGAGAGAGAGAGACAGAGATAGATGGAGAGAGAGGGAGAGACAGAGAGAGAGAGGCAGAGATGGAAGGAGTGAGCGGGAGAGACAGAGAAGGAAAGACAGATGGAGGGACAGAGAGACAGACAGAGAGAGAAGGAGAGAGAGGGAGGGAAGGACAGATGGAGGGATAGAGAGATAGAGACAGAGATAGAAGGAGAGAGATGGAGTGATGGGTGGGGTGTGGGAAGACAGATGGAGGGACAGGGAGAGAGGCAGAGATGGAACGAGTGAGAGGGAGTGATAGGGAGGGAAACACAAATGGAAAGACAGAGAGAAAGACAGAGATAGGAGAGAGATGGAGTGACAGGGAGGGAAGGACAGATGGAGGGATAGAGAGAAGAGAGCGATAGAAGGACATAGAGGGAGTGACAGAGAGGGAAAGGCAGTTGGAGAGACAGAGAGAGAGGCAACGATGGAAGGAGAGAGAGGGAGTGAGAGAAAGGGAAAGACAGATGGAGAGAGAGAGACAGAGATAGAAGAAGAGAGATGGAGATTCTTTTCTTTTCTTTTCTTTTGGGCCTCCTTATCTCGAGAGACAATGGATACGCGCCTGGAGGTGGTCAGTGGTTTGTGAAGCAGCGCCTGGAGTGGCTATAAAGGCCAATTCTGGAGTAACAGGCTCTTCCACAGGTGCTGCAGAGAAATTTGTTTGTTGGGGCTGTTGCACAGTTGGCTCTCCCCTTGCGCCTCTGTCTTTTTTCCTGCCAACTACTAAGTCTCTTCGACTCGCCACAATTTAGCCCTGTCTTTATGGCTGCCCGCCAGTTGGAGAGACAGAGAGAGAGGCAACGATGGAAGGAGAGAGAGGGAGTGAGAGAAAGGGAAAGACAGATGGAGAGAGAGAGACAGAGATAGAAGAAGAGAGATGGAGAGACAGACAGGGAAAGACAGATGGGGGGACAGAGAGAGAGACAGAGATAGAAGGAGAGAGATGGAGTGACAGGGACGGAAGGACAGATGGAGGGATAAAGAGTGAGAGGCAGAGATAGAAGGAGAGAGAGGGAGTGACAGAGAGGGAAAGACAAATGGAGGGACAGAGAGAGAGAGGAGAGAGAGACAGAGAAAGAGGCAGAGACAGAGAGAGAAGGAGAGAGAGGGAGAGACAGAGAGAGAGGCAGAGACAGCGAGAGAAGGAGAGAGAGGGAGAGACAGAATGGGAAAGACAGATGGAGAGACAGAGAGAGAAGGAGAGAGAGGGAGAGACAGAGAGAGAGGCAGAGACAGAGAGAGAAGGAGTGAGAGGGAGAGACAGAAAGGGAAAGACAGATGGAGAGACAGAGAGAGAGAGAGACACACAGATAGAAGGAGAGAGACGGAGAGACAGAGAGGCAGAGACAGAGAGAGAAGGAGGGAGAGGGAGAGACAGAAAGGGAAAGACAGATAGAGAGACAGAGAGAGAAGGAGAGAGAGGGAGAGACAGAGAGAGAGGCAGAGACAGAGAGAGAAGGAGAGAGAGGGAGGGACCGAAAGGGAAAGACAGATGGAGAGACAGAGAGAGAGATACACACAGATAGAAGGAGAGAGAGGGAGAGACAGAGAGGAAAAGGCAGATGGAGGGGCAGAGAGAGAGAAATTAAGAGAGAGAGATAGAAGGAGAAAGACATAGAGACAGAGAGGGAAAGACAGAAGGAGGGACAGAGAGAGAGACAGAGAGAGTGGCAGAGACAGAGATAGAAGGAGAGAGAGGGAGTGTCAGGAGGAGGGGGAGAGGGAGATAGAGGGGGGAGAGACAGATAGAGGGAGAGAGACAGATAGGGGGAGAGAGACAGATAGATAGAGGGGGAGACAGACAGAGGGGGAGACAGACAGACAGAGGGGGAGACAGACAGACAGAGGGGGAGAGGGAGATAGAGGGGCAGAGGGAGATAGAGGGGCAGAGGGAGATAGAGGGGCACAGAGAGATAGAGGGGCAGAGAGAGATAGAGGGGCAGAGAGAGATAGAGGGGCAGAGAGAGATCGGGGGGGAGAGGGAGAGAGAGGGGGGAGAGGGAGAGAGAGGGGGGAGAGGGAGAGAGAGGGGGGGAGAGGGAGAGAGTGAGATAGAGGGCGAGAGACAGATCGATGGGGAGAGTGAGATAGAGGGGGGATAGGGAGATAGAGGGCGAGAGACAGATCGATGGGGAGAGGTAGAAAGAGGGTGGAGACGGAGATAGAGGGGGAGAGATGGATGGGGTAGAGGGTGGTGAACCTGTGGAATTCTCTACTGCAGAAGGCAGTGGAGGCCAAGTCATTAAATATATTCATGGAGGAGAGAGATATATTTCTTAATGTCAAAGGGATCAAGGGGTATGGGGAGAAAGTGGGAACAGGGTACTGAATTAGACCATAGGTCATGATCTTTATTGAATGACGGAGCAGGCCCAAAGGGCCGAATGGCCTGCTCCTGCTCCTATTTTCTATGTTTCTATGAGAGAGGCGGATTGACAGAGGGAGAGAGAAGAAGAAACAGAGAGAGAAGGAGAGATAGAGATGGAGCGAGGTGACCCTGATATTCTCTCTCTCTCACACACACATCCAGACACACACAGACACATACATAAAGGGACAGACAGAGACACACACACACAGACACACACACACACAGACAGATTTTACAATCCACACTGATGTCAGTAAAAATGACCAACAGAACCTCAGTAACAATCCCCAGTGTCTGCCCAGTCCTGTAGAGAGACAGAGAGAGAGAGATAGGGCAGTGACAGAGAAAGACAGTGAAAGAGGGAGGACAAAACAGCTTGAGATGGAGTGACGGAGGGAAGGACAGATGGAGGGATAGAGAGAGAAACAGAGAGAGAAGAACAGAGAGGGAGTGACAGAGGGAATGACAGATGGAGAGACAGAGAGAGAGAGGCAGAGGTGGACGGAGAGAGAGGGAGTGACAGGGAGGGAAAGACAGATGGAGGAACAGAGAGAGAGACAGAGATGGAAGGAGAGAGAGGGAGTGACAGGGAGGTAAAGACAGATGGAAAGACAGAGAGAGAGAGACGGAGATAGAAGGAGAGAGAGGGAGAGACAGAGAGGGAAAGGCAGATGGAGAGACAGAGAGAGAGAGAGGCAGAGATGGAAGGAGAGAGAGGGAGAGACAGAGAAGGAAAGACAGAAGGAGGGACATAGAGAGAGACAGAGATAGAAGGAGAGATAGAGTGTGTCAGGGAGGGAAAAACAGATGGGGAGACAGAGAGAGAGAGAGAGATAGAAGGAGAGAGAGGGAGAGACAGGGAGGGAAGGACCGACGGAGGGATCGAGAGAGAGAGACAGAGATGGAAGGAGAGAAAGGGAGTGATTGGGAGGGAAAGACAGATGGAGAGACAGAGAGAAGGAGAAAGGGAGTGACAGAGAGGCAAAGACAGATGGAGGGACAGAGAGACAGACAGAGATAGAAGGAGAGAAATGGAGAAACAGAGAGGGAAAGACTGATGGAGGGACAGAGAGAGAGACAGAGTGAAGCAGAGACAGAGATAGAAGGACAGAGACAGAGAGGGAAAGACAAATGGAGGAACAGAGAGAGAGACAGAGAGAGAGAGACAGAGATAGAAGGACAGGGAGGGCAGGACAGATGGAGGGACAGACAGAGAGACAGAGATAGAAGGAGAGAAATGGAGAAACAGACAGGGAAAGACTGATGGAGGGACAGAGAGAGAGACAGAGTGAAGCAGATAGAAGGACAGAGACAGAGAGGGAAAGACAAATGGAGGAACAGAGAGAGAGACAGAGAGAGAGAGACAGAGATAGAAGGACAGGGAGGGCAGGACAGATGGAGGGACAGACAGAGAGACAGAGATAGAAGGAGAGAAATGGAGAAACAGACAGGGAAAGACAGATGGAGGGACAGAGAGAGAGAGACAGAGTGAAGCAGATAGAAGGACAGAGACAGAGAGGGAAAGACAAATGGAGGAACAGAGAGAGAGACTGAGAGAGAGAGACAGAGATAGAAGGACAGGGAGGGCAGGACAGATGGAGGGACAGACAGAGAGACAGAGATAGAAGGAGAGAAATGGAGAAACAGACAGGGAAAGACAGATGGAGGGACAGAGAGAGAGACAGAGAGAAGCAGATAGAAGGACAGAGACAGAGAGGGAAAGACAAATGGAGGAACAGAGAGAGAGACAGATATAGACGGACAGGGAGGGCAGGACAGATGGAGGGACAGACAGAGAGACAGAGAGAGAGAGACAGAGATAGAAGGAGAGAGAGGGAAGGACAGATGGAGGGACAGAGTGAGGGACAGAGAGAGAAGGAGAGAGATGGAGTGACAGGGAGGGTCGGATAGATGGAGGGATAGAGCGACAGAGACAGAGATAGAAGGACAGAGAGGGAGAGACAGAGAGGGAGGCAGAGACAGGGAGAGAAGGAGAGAGAGGGAGAGACAGAAAGGGAAAGGCTGTTGGAGAGACAGAGAGAGCGAGACAGAGGGAGAGGCAGAGACAGAGATAGAAGGAGAGAGAGGGAGTGTCAGGGTGTGGGGAAGGCAGATGAAGAGACAGAGAGAGAGAGACAGAGAGAGAAGGAGAGAGAGGGAGCGACAAGGAGGGAAAGACAGATGGAGAGACAGAGATCGAGACAAAGAGAGAAGGAGAGAGATGGAGTGACAGGGAGGGAAGGATAGATGGAGGGATAGAACGAGAGAGAGAGATAGAAGGAGAGAGAGGGAGTGACAGGGAGGGAAAGACAGATGGAGGGACAGAGTGAGAGACAGAGAGAGAAGGAGAGAGATGGAGTGACAGGGAGGGAAGGACAGATGGAGGGATAGAGAGAGAGTGGCAGAGATAGAAGGAGAGAGAGGGAGTGATCCGGGGGAGACTGATGGAGAGATGGAGAGAGAGAGAGAGAAAGAGAGAGAAGGAAAGAGTGGGAGCGACATAGATCGAAAGAGAGATGGAGAGACAGAGATGGACGGAGAGAGAGCGAGTGACAGGGAGGGAAAGACAGATGGAGAGACAGAGAGAGATAGGAGAGAGAGGGAAAGACAGATGGAGATTCAGAGATAGAAGGAGAGAGAGGGAGTGACAGAGAGGGAAAGACAGATGGAGGGACAGAGGGAGACAGAGAAAGAAGGAGAGAGTGGGACAGAGAGGGAGGGTTAAAGAAAGAAGGAAAAATGTTTGAAACCATTGCTATCCTGGGAGTGAGGGAGGAAGGGAGAGATGGTGTCATCGAGACACAGACAGAGTTATGGGCAGAGGCAGAGAAAGAGAGGGAGAGAGGGAGAGAGAGAGAGATAGAATTAGAGAGAGACGGTGACAGGGAGGGAATGACAGATGGAGGGACAGAGAGAGAGAAGGAGAGAGAGGGAGAGACAGAGAGAAGGAGAGAGGGAGTGACAGAGAGGGAAAGACAGATGGAGGGACAGTGAGAGAGACAGAGATACAGAGTGAGGGAAAGGCAGAGATGGTGTGAGAGAGACACAGTAGAGTCATGGACAGAGGCACAGAGAGAGAGAGAGTAACAGAGAGAGAGACAGACAGACTGAAAGAGAGAAAGAGAGAGATAGAGACACAGAGAGAGAAACAGAGAGAGAGGGAGCGGCAGTGAGAGAGAGAGAGACAGAGACAATGATAGCGAAAGACAACGAGAGCGAGAGATGGGGAGAGAGAGATAGAGGGGGGAGAGAGAGATAGAGGGGGTAAAGAGAGATAGAGGGGGTAAAGAGAGATAGAGGGGGTATAGAGAGATAGACGTGGAGAGAGAGAGAGGGGGGGAGAGAGAGAGAGGGGGGAGAGAGAGAGAGGGGGGGAGAGAGAGAGGGGGGGAGAGAGAGAGAGAGGGAGAGAGAGAGAGAGGGAGAGAGAGGGAGTGTGAGGGGGAGAGGGAGATAGAGGGGTGAGACAGATAGAGGGGGGAGAGTGAGATAGAGGGGAGAGAGTGAGATAGAGGGGGGAGAATGAGATAGAGGGGGGAGAGTGAGATAGAGGGGGAGAGTGAGATAGAGGGGGAGAGTGAGATAGAGGGGGTGTGTGAGATAGAGGGGGTGTGTGAGATAGAGGGGGTGTGTGAGATAGAGGGGGTGTGTGAGATAGAGAGGGTGTGTGAGATAGAGAGGGTGTGTGAGATAGAGGGGAAGAGGGAGATAGAGGGGAAGAGGGAGATAGAGGGGGTGTGTGAGATAGAGGGGGTGTGTGAGATAGAGGGGGTGTGTGAGATAGAGGGGGAGAGTGAGAGAGGGGAAGAGTGAGAGAGGGGAAGAGTGAGAGAGGGGAAGAGTGAGATCGAGGGGAAGAGTGAGATCGAGGGGATGTGTGAGCGGGGGAGAGGGAGATAGAGGGGCAGAGGGAGATAGAGGGGGAGACGGAGATAGAGGGGGAGACGGAGATAGAGGGGGAGACGGAGATAGAGGGGGAGAGGGAGATAGAGGGGGGAGAGGGAGATAGAGGGTGGAGAGATGGATGGGGTAGAGGGTGGTGAACCTGTGGAATTCTCTACCGCAGAAGGCAGTGGAGGCCAAGTCATTAAATATATTCATGGAGGAGAGAGATATATTTCTAAATGTCAAAGGGATCAAGGGGTATGGGGAGAAAGTGGGAACAGGGTACTGAATTAGACCATCGGTCATGATCTTTATTGAATGACGGAGCAGGCCCAAAGGGCCGAATGGCCTGCTCCTGCTCCTATTTTCTATGTTTCTATGAGAGAGGCGGATTGACAGAGGGAGAGAGAGGGAGAGGAGAAACAGAGAGACAAGGAGAGATAGAGATGGAGCGAGGTGACCCTGATATTCTCTCTCTCTCTCTCACACACACATCCAGACACACACAGACACATACATAAAGGGACAGACACACACACACACACAGACACACAGACAGAGACACACACACACACAGACACACACAGACACACACAGACAGATTTTACAATCCACACTGATGTCAGTAAAAATGACCAACAGAACCTCAGTAACAATCCCCAGTGTCTGCCCAGTCCTGTAGAGAGACAGAGAGAGAGAGATAGGGCAGTGACAGAGAAAGACAGTGAAAGAGGGCGGCACAGTGGCGCAGTGGTTAGCACCGCAGCCTCACAGCTCCAGGGACCTGGGTTCAATTCCGGGTACTGCCTGTGTGGAGTTTGCAAGTTCTCCCTGTGTCTGCGTGGGTTTTCTCCGGGTGCTCCGGTTTCGTCCCACAAGCCAAAAGACTTGCAGGTTGGTAGGTAAATTGGCCATTATAAATTGTCACTAGTATAGGTAGGTGGTCGGGAAATACAGGGGGCAGGTGGGGATGTTTGGTAGGAATATGGGATGAGTGTAGGATGAGTATAAATGGGTGGTTGATGGTCGGCACAGACTCGGTGGGCCGAAGGGCCTGTTTCAGTGCTGTATATCTAATCTAAAACAGCTTGTCGGAGAAACTTTACATTTATTTGTGTTCCACAGATTTTATTAAAAGTTGAAAGGGACTGGACACTGGAAAAGCTGTCAACACACAACAACAACACTGAGAGACTTTAGATGTGAGGGAAGGGGAGACACACTTTAAAATCCACACTGATGTCAGTAAAAATCCCCAAACACAACCTCAGTAACAATCCCCATTATCTGCCCAGTCCTGTATTGTGAGTTTCTTCTTTGGCCTCCTTATCTCGAGAGACAATGGGTAAGTGCCTGGAGGTGGTCAGTGGTTTGTGGAGCAGCGCCTGGAGTGGCTATAAAGGCCAATTCTAGAGTGACAAGCTCTTCCACAGGTGCTGCAGAGAAATGTGATTGTCGGGGCTGTTACACAGTTGGCTCTTCCCTTGCGCCTCTGTCTTTTTTGTGGGTTTAGTGTGAGGGTTTGAGGGGGGAGGGTTGGATCAGTGTTTGATATTTTGAAACTGCAGGCAAAGAATTAAAGGTTTAAAATGAACTAAGAGATGTCTGAAAGCATTGCTGTGCTGGGATTAACATGGAGAGACAGAGAGAGAGACAGAGATAGAAGGAGAGAGACGGAGAGACAGAGAGGGAAAGACAGATGGAGGGACGGAGAGAGATACAGAGATAGAAGGAGAGAGAGGGAGAGACAGAGAGGGAAAGACCGATGGCGGGACAGAGAGAGAGTCAGAGAGAGAGGCAGAGAGAGAGGCAGAGAGAGAGGCAGAAAGGGAGAGAGAAGGTGAGAGAGAAGGTGAGAGAGGGAGAGACAGGGGGGGAAAGACAGATGGAGAGACAGAGAGAGAGACAGAGATAGAAGGAGAGAGAGGGAGAGATAGAGAGCGAAAGACAGATGGAGGGACAGACAGAGAGAGACAGGGAGAGAGAAGGAGTTACAGGGAGGGAAGGACAGATGGAGGGATAGAGAGAGAGAGAGACAGAGATAGGAGAGCGAGGGAGTGACAGAGAGGGAAATGCAGATGGAGGGACAGAGAGAGAGACAGAGAGAGAAGGAGAGACAGAGAGGGAAAGACAGATGGAGAGGTAGAGATAGAAGGAGAGAGAGGGAGAGACTGAGAAGGAAAGACAGATGGAGGGACAGAGAGAGAGAGAGAGAGAGAGGCAGAGAGAGAGAGAGAAAGAGAGAGAGGGAGTGTTAGGAAGGGAAAGCCAGACGGACGGACAAAGTGAGAGACAGAGAGAGAAGGAGAGCGATGGAGTGACGGGGAGGGAAGGAAAGATGGAGGGATAGAGAGAGGGAGACAGAAATCGAAGGAGAGAGGAGGAGTGACAGAGAGGGAAAGACAGATGAAGGGACAGAGAGAGAGACGGAGAGAGTGGCAGAGACAGAGATAGAAGGAGCGAGAGGGAGTGAAGGGTGGGGGGAAGACAGATGGAGAGATAGAGAGAGAGAGAAGGAGAGAGAGGGCAAGACAGAGAGGAGAGAGGGAGTGACAGAGAGAAAGACCGATGGAGGGACAGAGAGAGAGACAGAGAGAGTGGCAGAGACAGAGTGAGAAGGAGAGATAGGGAGTGTCAGGATAGCAATGGGGAGAGATTACCAGAGAGGAAGAGATTGGGATGGAGAGTGTCGGTCAGTGTTCCTGCAAAGCTGTGTGCAGCAGCCTGGAAGGTACCACGCAGGTCCTGTTCCGTGATAAATAACACACGTCTTCGAAGATTCTTAAAAATTTAAAGGGACTGCACATGGGTCAAAAAAAACTCGCCGTGCACAACAACTAAATTTTCTGGGAACATTGGAGCCAGCTGTAGCTCAGTGGGTAATAATCCTGCCTCTGAGTTATACGTTTGTGGGTTCAGGTCTGAACACAAAATCTAGGCTGATGTCACCCAACAGAAAATCAGAACAGACCAGCGAGACACAGAAAAGGAAACTTGTGTTGAATTTGTGAGCCTCGCTTTCTGTAATGTTTTAGTGTTTGGTCAGAATGTTGACCCAGTGAAATTTTGCCCCTGTGGCATGAGAGTTATCTGAATAGAGATTATAACATCTTATTACAACATGAAGGTACCGTGCGCACTGAGTATAACAACATTTGCAGCGTCCCATCATGTAAAATACTTTACTGGGTGTGGGATCAGGGTTTGATATTTCCAACACACTGAGGGAAACTCGAACTTTTAATCAGCCCTGGGAGGAAAGTAAACCTGGAGACTTTCAAACAGTAATCAATGTCAGATTTGATCAATTATTAGGGATTCATCAATTTAGTATACAAAGCAGACAGAATATGCCGTTAAAGAGCGGGATATGGGTTTCCTACCAGCCTGCAGAAGGAAGTGCACCCTCTGCAGTTGTGGTATCACCAAAAGCAGCCAAATTAAAATAGCAAATTGATGTATGTGGAGTTTTACTGAGGTTCTGAGAGAGGAGAGAGAAACAGGCTAAGACACAGACAGCCAGACACACACCCACACACAGAGAAACACACATGCACACAGAGAACCATACACACAGAGAACCACACACACAGAGAAACACACATGCACACAGAGAAACACACACACAGAACCACACACACACACAGACCGACATGCACAGACACACAGAGACCGACATGCACAGACACACACACAAACAGACTGCCCAAGGGACAGAGAGTGACAGAAGAATATTTCAATTTCTATAATATTTCAATTTCAGTTTCTATAAGATCCCCCCTCATTCTTCTGAATTCCAATGAATATAATCCCAATCTACTCAGTCTCTCCTCATAAGCCAACCCCCTCAACTCTGGAATCAACCTAGTGAACCTCCTCTGCACCCTCTCCAGTGCCAGTACATCCTTTCTCAAGTAAGGAGACCAAAACTGCACACAGTACTCCAGATGCGGCCTCACCAGTACCTTTATACAGCTGCAACATAACCTCTCTGCTTTTAAACTCAATCCCTTTAGCAATGAAGGACAAAATTCCATTTGCCTTCCTAATTACTTGCTGTACCTGCAGACCAACCTTTTGCGATTCATGCACAAGGACACCCAGGTCCCTCTGCATAGCAGCATGCTGCAACTTTTTACCATTCAAGTAATAATCCTTTTTACTGTTACTCCTACCGAAATGAATAACTTCACATTTATTAACATTGTATTCCATCTGCCAGACCTTTGCCCACTCACTCAATGTATCTATGTTCCTCTGCAAAGTTTCACAGTCATCTGCACACTTTGCTCTGCCATTCATCTTAGTGTCATCTGAAAACTTTAACAACCTACACATGGTCCCCAACTCCAAATCATCGATATAAATTGTAAATAATTGGGGTCCCAACACCGATCCCTGAGGCACACCACTAGTGACTGATTGCCAACCAGAATAGCACTCATTTATCCCCACTCTCTGCTTCCTGTTAGTCAACCAGAGAGGGAAAGGCAGTTGGAGAGACAGAGAGAGAGAGAGACGCAGAGATGGAAGGAGAGAGATGGAGTGACAGGGAGGGAAAGACAGATGGAGGGACAGAGTGAGAGACAGAGAGAGGAGAGAGATGGAGTGACAGAGAGGGAAAGACAGATGGAAAGACAGAGAGAGAGGCAGAGATGGAAGGAGAGAGAGGGAGTGTCTGGTAGGGAAGGACAGATGGAGGGACAGAGAGAGAGGCAGAGATGGAAGGAGAGAGTTGGAGTGACAGAGAGGGAAAGACAGATGGAGGGACAGAGAGGGGGAAGAGAGATAGAGGTGCAGAGAGAGAGATAGAGGTGGAGAGAGAGATAGAGCGGGGAGAGAGAGATAGAGCGGGGAGAGGGAGATAGAGCGGGGAGAGGGAGATAGAGCGGGGAGAGGGAGATGGAGCGGACAGAGGGAGATGGAGCGGGCAGAGGGAGATGGAGCGGGCAGAGGGAGATGGAGCGGGCAGAGGGAGATGGAGCGGGCAGAGGGAGATGGAGCGGGCAGAGGGAGAAAGAGCGGGGAGAGGGAGAAAGAGCAGGGAGAGGGAGAAAGAGCGGGGAGAGGGAGATAGAGCGGGGAGAGGGAGATAGAGCGGGGAGAGGGAGATAGAGCGGGGAGAGAATGATAGAGCGGGGAGAGAATGATAGAGCGGGGTGAGAGTGGTAGAGCGGGGTGAGAGTGATAGAGCGGGGAGAGAGTGATAGAGCGGGGAGAGAGTGATAGAGCGGGGAGAGAGAGATAGTGGGGGGTGAGAGATATAGTGGGGGGGAGAGAGATATAGTGGGGGGGAGAGAGAGATAGTGGGGGGAGAGAGATATAGTGGGGGGAGAGAGATATAGTGGGGGGAGAGAGAGATAGTGGGCGGAGATAGAGATAGTGGGGGGAGAGAGAGATAGTGGGGGTAGAGAGAGATAGTGGGGGTAGAGAGAGATAGTGGGGGTAGAGAGAGAGAGTGGGAGGAGAGAGAGATAGAGGGAGGAGAGAGAGATAGAGGGAGGAGAGAGAGATAGAGAGGGGAGAGAGAGATAGAGGGGGGTGAGAGAGATAGAGGGGGGTGAGAGAGATAGAGGGGGGTGAGAGAGATCGAAGGGGGAGAGAGAGATAGAGGGGGGAGAGAGAGATAGAGGGGGGAGAGAGAGATAGAGGGGAGAGAGGGAGATAGATGGGGGAGAGAGGGAGATAGAGGGGGGAGAGAGGGAGATAGAGGGGGGAGAGGGAGATAGATGGGGGAGAGAGGGAGATAGAGGGGAGAGAGGGTGATAGAGGCGGGAGAGGGAGATAGAGGGGGAGAGAGAGATAGAGGGGGAGATGACAAACTTGGAGGAGATGCAAACAGTGTTGATGACATCAATCGACTACAACAGGACATCGATAGGTGAGCAGAATGGGCAGACAAGTGGCAGAAGGAATTTAATACAGGGAAATGTGAGATGGGCAGAAAGGATAGGGAGAGGGAATACAGACATAATGGCCCAGTTCTAGGGAGTGTGCAGGGACAGAGAGACCTGGGGATACATGTACATACATCTTTGAAGGTGGCAGGACATATTGAGAAAGTAGTCAGCAAAGCATATGGGATCTTGGGCTTCATAAATAGAGATTTTGAGTACAAAAGCATGAAGGTTATGCTGTATGTTTATAAACCTCTGGTTAGGCCACGACCAGAACACTGCATCCAATTCTGGTGACCACACTTTCAGAAGGATGTGAGAGTCCTTTGTAAGGAGCAGAGGGGATGGTGGATCCAGGGATGGGGGATTTTAGCAAAGTGGACTGGAAACAGCTACTTGAAGGTCAATCAGTGTCAGAGCAGTGAGAGTTACTGAGGGTTGATATCAAATATGTTCACACAAAGACAAACAGGGTGGGACTCCCAAATCTAGAGCCCCTTGGATGTCAAGGATCAAACCGGGTACGATAAGGCACAAGAGGGAAGCTGATGTCAGATACCGAGAGCTCAATACAACAGAAAGCTGAGAGGAGTGTAGAAAGTACAAGGGTGAAATTAAAAAGCAAATTAGGAGAGCAAAGAAATGGCCGGAAAATAATATTACCATTAAATCAAAGAAATCACAAAGATGTTCTATAAATACATGAAGAGCAAGAGGATAAATAAGGATAGAGTATTAGGGACCAAAAAGGGAATGTGTGTATGGAGGTGGGAGATGTGGGCATGGTTCTTAATGAATACTTTGTCTCCCTCTTTATAAACGAGGGGGAACGATGCAGATATTGTAGTTAAAGAGGAGGAGTGTGAAATATTGGATGGGATAAACAGAGTGAGAGGGAAATATTAAGGTGTTTGGCAACTTTGAAAGTGGATAAATGGTCAGGCCTGGATGCATTGGAACCAGTTCAGAGAAGGTTCACTCGGCTGATTCCTGGGATGAAGGGGTTGTCTTATGAGGAATGGTTGAACAGGTTGGGCCTATACTCATTGGACTTTAGAAGAATGAGAGGTGATCTTATTGAAACATACTAAATACTTAAAGGGATAGACAGGTTAGATGCAGGTAAGATGTCTCCTTTGGTTCGGGAGTCGAGAACCAGGGGACACAATTTCAAAATCAGGGGGAAGCCACTGAGGTCAGAGATGGGGAGAAATGTCTTTGCTCAGAGGGTTGTGAATCTTTGGAATTCTCTACCCCAGTGGGCTGTGGAAGCTCAGTCTGGGAAAAAGGCATTGAAGTGGATGATCAGCCATGATCGTATTGAATGGCAGAGCAGGCTCGATGGGCTGAATGGCCTACTCCTGTTCCTATGTTCCCAAGCTGCTGAAATAGTTTCTCCCAAACTACCCCATCAGTTCCCCTTAATATCTCAACATCTTTGAACAAATCACCTTGATCCTCCTAAATTCCAGGCAATAAATCCCTAGTTTGTGTAATATCACCTCGTAATTTAACCCTTGGAGTCCAGTTATCATTCTGGTAAATCTACACTGCACTCAAATGGACATGGACCCCCCAAAGTCTCTTTCAACCTCCAGTGTTTCTATCTTTTCACCATTTATAAAGTACTCTGTTCTGGTCTTTTTTACTGACATTGAAATCTAACTACCACAGTTTTGCCCATTTATTTAAGATATTAATATCTCTTTGTAATTTGATGCTTCCAGCTACACTGCTGACAATGCTGCCTATTTTTGTGTCATTGGTAAACTTGGGTATGTTGTATTCTACCTCATCATCTTAAAATCATTAATAAATACAGCAAAACTGAGACACACACGGGCTTTGCACTAGTAGACAGGAGTGAATCATTCCAACCTCGAGGCTTTTTAACTCCAGATTAATGCTGAAAAAAAAATTCAAATTCACAACAGCCCTGTGTGGGATTTGAACTCCTGCTTTTTCAATCATCAGCTCAGGCCTTCAAATTAAAACCCATAAAAAGAGATTCATTTTCCTACTGCTGTTTTCTGACTGACTGAGGTTTTGTATATTGTTCCCTTCTCCTCTTCTTCCATGTGTTTGAAGTCTTTGAAGTTTGTCAGACATTGGTAAACTACTTCATGTGGTGTTGTGTAAATACCTTCAATTCTGTGTATCTGGAAGGGACACAATTCAAATTCTCACCTTATTGCATCAACTAAAACCTGCAGGTCCATTCAAACAACTCTATTTCCTGTCTCTGCAAAGAGAGCTCACACTTCCACAATGCAGGAATGTCTGAATGGAAACAGCTTTTGACACATTTCCCAACATGTTTGCTAACACTTTTCAGGATGAAGCTAAATTCAACTTAGAGATTGCAAGCCCCAAATTGAATCTTTTAGATGTAAAAAGTGACACAAATGAAATCCCAGATCTCTCTGTCCCTGCACCCATTTTAACATTGTACCATTTAGTTTATATCGCTTCTCCTCAGCCTTCCTTCCAAAATGCATCATTTGACATTTCTCAGCATTGAAGTTAACCTGCTATGTGTCTGACCATTTCACCAGACTGCCTCTATCCTCCTGAAGTCTACTCCTATTCCCTTCACTGTTTATTACATTGCAAATGGCACAATGTTGAAGTTATTCCCTGTATACCCAAGTCTAAGTCATTCATATATCAATAAGATCAGTGGTCCTAATCAAAACCCCTGGGGAATACCACAATTTACACTGTATACAGTGAGTACAAAAGCCGAGAGGGTGTGCTGAACATTTATAAAGCTCTGGTCAGGTAACAGAGAGGGAGAGACTGGGATTCAGAGGGTAACGGAGAGGGAGAGACTGGGATTCAGAGGGTAACAGAGAGGGAGAGACTGGGATTCAGAGGGTAACGGAGAGGGAGAGACTGGGACTCAGAGGGTAACGGAGAGGGAGAGACTGGGATTCAGAGGGTAACGGAGAGGGAGAGACTGGGATTCAGAGGGTAACGGAGAGGGAGAGACTGGGACTCAGAGGGTAACGGAGAGGGAGAGACTGGGATTCAGAGGGTAACGGAGAGGGAGAGACTGGGATTCAGAGGGTAACGGAGAGGGAGAGACTGGGATTCAGAGGGTAACAGAGAGGGAGAGACTGGGATTCAGAGGGTAACGGAGAGGGAGAGACTGGGACTCAGAGGGTAACAGAGAGGGAGAGACTGGGATTCAGAGGGTAACGGAGAGGGAGAGACTGGGATTCAGAGGGTAACGGAGAGGGAGAGACTGGGACTCAGAGGGTAACGGAGAGGGAGAGACTGGGATTCAGAGGGTAACGGAGAGGGAGAGACTGGGACTCAGAGGGTAACGGAGAGGGAGAGACTGGGATTCAGAGGGTAACAGAGAGGGAGAGTCTGGGATTCAGAGTGTAACAGAGAGGGAGAGATTGGGATTCAGAGGGTAAGAGAGAGGGAGAGTCTGGGATTCAGAGTGTAACAGAGAGGGAGAGATTGGGATTCAGGGGGTAACAGAGAGGGAGAGACTGGGATTCAGAGGGTAACGGAGAGGGAGAGACTGGGATTCAGAGGGTAACAGAGAGGGAGAGTCTGGGATTCAGAGTGTAACAGAGAGGGAGAGACTGGGATTCACAGGGTAACAGAGAGGGTGTGTCCGGGTTTCAGAGGGTAACAGAGAGGGAGAGACTGCAATTCAGGGGGTAACAGAGAGGGAGAGACTGGGATTCAGAGGGTAACGGAGAGGGAGAGAATGGGATTCAGAGGGTAACAGAGAGGGAGAGACTGGGACTCAGAGGGTAACGGAGAGGGAGAGACTGGGACTCAGAGGGTAACAGAGAGGGAGAGTCTGGGATTCAGAGGGTAACGGAGAGGGAGAGACTGGGACTCAGAGGGTAACGGAGAGGGAGCGACTGGGATTCAGAGGGGAACAGAGAGGGAGAGTCTGGGATTCAGAGTGTAACAGAGAGGGAGAGACTGGGATTCACAGGGTAACAGAGAGGGTGTGTCTGGGTTTCAGAGGGTAACAGAGAGGGAGAGACTGCAATTCAGGGGGTAACAGAGAGGGAGAGACTGGGATTCAGAGGGTAACGGAGAGGGAGAGACTGGGATTCAGAGGGTAACAGAGAGGGAGAGACTGGGATTCAGAGGGTAACAGAGAGGGAGAGACTGGGATTCAGAGGGTAACAGAGGGAAAAATAGATTTGGCAAGGGCAACATAGAAATTTTAAGACACAGGAAGAGGCCACTTGGCCCATTCTCTCTGTGCCAGCCGAAAAACGATCAACCTATTCTCATCCCACCTTCCAGCATTTGGTCCGAGCTCTGCAGCTTACCGCACTTGAGGTGCCTATGCAGACTCCTTCTGAATGAGTTGAGGGTCTCTGCTTCAACTACCCTTTCAGGCAGTGAGTTCCAGACCATCGCGACCCTCTGGGTGAAAAAGATTTTCCTCAACTCCCCTCTAATTTTTTGACCAATCACTTTAAATCTATGCCCCCTCGTCACTGACCTTTCTGCTATGGTTCTCTGCCCTTCACCTCCACTCCATCCAGGACCCTCAACATTTTGTACATTTCAATCAGATCTCCCCTCAGCCTTCTCTGTTCCAAGGACAACAACCCCTGCCTATCCTCATAGCTACAATTCTCCAGTCCTGGCAACATCCTAGAAAATGGGAGAGAGACAAAGTCCCGTGTTCATAACACATGGATAAAGAGGTTAATCATCTGAGCTGTAACTCTGAGACAGAGACAGAGAGGGAGGGAGAGAGGGAGAAAGAGAGAGAGAGGGAGGGAGAGATGGTGTGGGGGAGACACAAACTGAGACGTGGACAGAGGCAGCGAAAGAGAGAGAGGGAGAGATAGAGAGGGAGAGACAGAGAGAGAGAGGCAGAGAGAGAGAGAGGCAGAGAGAGAGAGAGGCAGAGAGTGAGAGAGATGCAGAGAGAGACAGAGAGAGAGGGAGGGAGAGATGGTGTGGGGGAGACACAAACTGAGAGGTGGACAGAGGCAGCGAAAGAGAGAGAGAGGGAGAGACGGAGAGAGAGAGACGGAGAGAGAGAGACAGAGAGAGAGAGACAGAGAGAGAGAGGCAGAGAGAGAGAGGCAGAGAGAGGGAGGCAGAGAGAGGGAGGCAGAGAGAGGGAGAGAGAGGCAGCCAGAGAGCTAGAGAGAGACAGAGAGAGAGGGAGCGATGGTGTGAGGGAGGCACAAATTGAGACATGGACAGAGGTTGAGAAAGAGAGAGAGGGAGAGACACAGAGAGAGAGCTGGGGGAGAGACAGATAGAGAGTGCGAGCGGCACAGAGAGAGGAGACACAGAGAGGCAGACACAGAGAGGCAGACAGAGAGCTAGAGAGAGACAGAGAGAGAGGGAGAGATGGTGTGAGGCAGGCACAAATTGAGACGTGGACAGAGGTAGAGAGAGAGAGGGAGAGATAGAGCGAGAGAGAGGGGGGAAAGACAGATAGCGAGGGACAGAGGCAGTGTGAGAGAGGCAGAGTGAGAGAGGCAGATTGGAAGGTAGCAAATGTAACCCCACTATTTACAAAAGGAAGGAGAGAGAAAATGGGGAACTAAAGACCTGTTCGTCCAACATCAGTCATTGGGAAAATGGTCGAATTTATAATAAAGGATGTGATAACAGGACACTTAAAGAGAGATTGCAGGGGGTGGGGGGAGAGAGAAATGGGGGGAGAGAGAAATGGGGGGGGAGTGAGATGGGGGAGAGTGCGTGAGTGAGACGGAGCAAAGGAGAGAGATACTAGGTTAGGTGGGACAATAAGCTGTGAGGAGAACACAAATAGACTACAAAGAGAGATGGTTTGGGATAGACAGCGATAAATGTCCTCGTGTTGTGGTAACATAAAATGGCCACTGAAAATGAACCTAAAATGGCTGACTGATGTGTGTGGATTTCCACAGATGAGAGGAGAGAGAGACAGACAGACAGACAGACAGAAAGAGAGACAAAGAGGGAGACAGGGACCAAGACACAGTGAGTGAGAGCAGGATATTTGTCGCAGGACAGAGGAAGAGGAGGAGGCCATTTGGCCCCTCAACCCTGTTCTGTCATTCAATGAGCTCATGGCTGATGTGTGATCTAACTCCATGTACCTATCTTTGTCCCTTAATACCTTTGGTTAACAAAAATCTATCAAACTCAGATTTAAAAATTAACAAGTGTCTCAGCATCAATTGCTGATTGTGGAAGAGAGTTTCAAACTGATACCACACCTGGTGTGTTGAAGTGTTTCTTCATTTCACTCCTGAAAGGTTTTTAGACGAGGTTTATATTTTTAGACTATGCCCCCATGTTCTAGACTCTGCAGCCAGTGGGAATTGTTACTCTCTGTCCACCCTATCAGTTTCCCTTATTATCTTGAAAACAATCATCAAATCACACCTGAGCCTTCAAAATTCCAGGGATACAGAGTAAATCTCCAGCTACACTGTCCCATTAAATATTCCCAAGCTAAGCACAATGTTGGGTTTGACACAGAGTAAATTTCCCTCTACACTGTCCCATCACACACTCCCAGGGCAGGAACATCATGGGGTGGATACAGAGTGAATCTCACTCTACACTGTCCGATAGAGACAGAGAGAGAGAGAGACAGAAAAAGAGAAACAGAGAGACATGGACTGACAGGGTGACTAAAAGAGATAGAAGGATACTTCACAGGGGATATTGGAAGAGGAAGATGCAATTCAACCACACAGCCCTGTTCCGGCATCCAATGTGATCTTGGCTGATCTGTGATGTAACTTACACCATATATCCTGCCTTTGCCCCTTATCTCTTAATACCTTAGGTTAACAAGAATCTATCAATCACAGATTTAAAAATTAACCAATAAACCAGCATGAAATTTGCACAGCCAATATCATTGTGTGGGTATTTCTGTGTGTGTGTGTGTGTGTGTCTATGTCTGTTTGGGTGTGATGGCTCCCACAGTGGAATAGCTTGCTGGATGTTTAAAATGCAGGCTATTCCTTCTGGATCATCAAAAGTATCCGCCTGGGCCCCAACTTCATCTACATTTCCCCCTCTCCCGATGTTTTTTTCTCTCCATATCTATCTCCAATATGTTTATGTCCACAGCAGTGAAGGATTACATCAAATTAATATATCTTACATTATCCTTTTCATCCACCTCAACAACCTCTCTCTCTCCAAATTTGTCCCTCTCTACAGCACTCTCTCTGCCTTCATATCTAACCCTCTCTCCCTCTGTCTCTCTCCTAATGTCAGAGATAGCAGGAGGGAGAGACAGCGAGAGAATGTTGAAGGAACTGTACTCTGTTCCTAAGCTGTGCTGAACCTGCTCTGGGAGTGTTTGATGGGCTACATTAATCGGCCGTGTACAGTCCTGTATCAGGCTGTGAAGAAGCACAGCTTGTTCAGTGTACAACGGGTCAAAGGGAATGATTCACTCCTGTCTGCTACTGGGAAGAGAGACTGACCTTAACATCAAGGCAGCGTTTGACCGAGTGTGACATCGAGGAACCCGAGTAAAACTGAAGTCAGTGGGAATCGGGGGAAATCTCTCCACTGGTTGGAATCACACCGAGCACAAAGGAAGATGGTTGTGGTTGTTGGAGGTCAATCATCTCAGTCCCAGGACATCACTGCAGGAGTTTATCAGGGTCGTGTCCTCAGCCCAGCCATCTTCAGCTGAGATCCCAGCAGAAAGTGCTTTAAATACTGAGCAGGTCAAGCAGCATCTGTGGAGAGAGAAACAGAGTTAGTGATTCAGCTCGATGCTTTCCAGATTTCCAGCATCCACAGTATTTTGCCTCAGATAATGAAGCAATCCAGAGCCACATGCACCAAGACCCAGACAACATTCAGGTTTGGGCCGACCAGTGACAAGTAACATTCACATCACACAAGTGCCAGGCAATGACCATCTGCAACAAGAGAGAATCCAACCACCTCCCCTTGGCATTCAAAGCATTATCCCATCGCTGAATCCCCCAGCGTCAACATCCTGGGGAAACATTGACATCAAACTTAACTGAACGAAATACATCAATAGTTTCTTCACCCAGTGGCTGGTGGGTGTCTGGAACTCACTGCCTGAAAGGATTAGTATAAAATGGGTGGTTGATGGCCGGCACAGACTGGGCGGGCCGAAGGGCCTGTATAAGTGCTGTATCTCTCTATGACTCTGAAGGATGGGAGAGGCAGAAACCCTCATCACATTTAAAACAATCTCTTGGATATTCACTTCTCCATGTTTAAAATAGGTAAGGAATAACTCTCCTCGTCTACACTGCCCCATCGAACAATCTCAGAGAAGGTACAGCACGGGTTAGATACAGAGTACAGTTCCGTTTAAACTGTCCCTGGAGTGTCGGATTAACCCGGGTCACTCACTGTGCCCGGCTCAGCCTCAAGACTCACCTGCCTCAGTCACTGAGACGCTCCTGTATCACTTGCCTTAAAGTAAGTGGATGCCGGGTTTGGGAGCAGGACAGGCACACGGGATTAGGACGACTGCTCATGTGGAGGATAAGCATCAGTAATCCCTCAGAGAATCAGAACAGACCAGCGAGACTCAGAAAAGGAAACTTGTGTTGAATTTGTGAGTCTTGCATTGTGGAATGCTTTAGTATTTGGTGAGAATGTTGAGCCAGTGACATTTTGCCCCAGTGGGATGAATAGACACTATATGACTTTATTACAACAGTAAGGTACCGTGTGTACTGTAAATATGGACTGAAATAACAATGTAACTGATCAATTTTCAGCTGAATACTATGACTACAGTTCTACCTGCTATCCTGTTATATATGTGCTGCTATACCTGCTATATGTGAGAATGTACATACGACACGATGGGATGACGTCAAAGTGGCCACTCTTTATATTTTCAGACTATGCCCCAAGTTCCTGACTCCGCAGCCAGTGGGAATATTTACTCTCAGTCCACCCTATCAGTTTCCCTTATTATTTTATAAACTTTCATCAAATCACCCCATAACCTTCTAAATTCCAGGGATACAGAGTAAATCTCCAGCTACACTGTCCCATTAAATATTCCCAAGCCAAGCACAATATTGGGTTTGACAGAGTAAATTTCCCTCTACACTGTCACATCACACACTCCCATGGCAGGAACATCATGGGGTGGATACAGAGTGAATCTCACTCTACACTGTCTGATAGAGACAGAGAGAGACAGAAAGAGAGAAACAGAGAGACATGGACTGACAGGGTGACTAAAAGAGAAAGAAGGATATTTAACAGGGGATATTGGAAGAGGAGGATGCAATTTAACCCCACAACTCTGTTCCTGCATTCAATGAGATCTTGGCTGATCTGTGATCAAACTTACACCATATATCCTGCCTTTGCCCCTTATCTCTTAATACCTTTGGTTAACAAGAATCTATCAATCACAGGTTTAAAAATTAACCAATAAGCCAGCATGAAATTTCCACAAACAGTATCATGAGGGTGTGATTGCTCCCACAGTGGAATAGCTTGCTGAATATTTAAAATTGAGACAGAGAGAGAGAGACAGAGATAGGAGAGAGAGGGAGAGACAGAGAGGGAAAGACAGATGGAGGAACAGAGAGAGTGACAGAGATGGAAGGAGAGAGAGGGAGAGACAGGGAGGGAAAGACAGATGGAGGGATAGAGAGAGAGAGATACAGTGATAGAAGGAGAGAGAGGGAGAGGCAGAGAGGGAAAGACAGATGGAGAGAGAGAGAGAGAGAGTGGCAGAGATGGAAGGAGAGAGAGGGAGAGACAGGGAGGGAAGGACAGATGGAGGGATAGAGACAGAGAGAGGCAGAGACAGAGAAAAAAGGAGAGAGTGGGAGATACACAGAGGGAAAGGCAGTTGGAAAGACAGCGAGTGAGAGACAGAGAGAGAAGGAGAGAGAGGGAGTGTCTGGGAGGAAAAGACAGATGGAGGGACAGAGTGAGAGACAGAGAGAGAAGGAGAGAGAGGGAGTGACAGGGAGGGAAAGACAGATCGAGGGACAGAGTGAGAGACAGAGAGAGAAGGAGAGAGATGGAGTGACGGAGGGAAGGACAGATGGAGGGATAGAGAGAGAAACAGAGAGAGAAAGACAGAGAGGGAGTGACAGAGAGGGAAAGACAGATGGAGAGAGAGAGAGAGAGAGGCAGAGGTGGAAGGAGAGAGAGGGAGTGACAGAGAGGGAAAGACAGATGGAGGGACAGGGAGAGAGACAGAGAGAGAGGCAGAGACAGAGAGAGTAGAAGAGAGAGGGAGAGACAGGGAGGGAAAGACAGCTGGAGGGACAGAGAGAGACACAGAGACAGAAGGAGAGAGAGGGAGAGACAGAGAGGGAAAGACAGATGGATGGACAGAGAGAGAGACAGAGAGAGAGAGAGTAGAAGAGAGAGGGAGTGTCAGGGAGGGAAAGACAGATGGAGGGATAGAGGGATAGAGAGAGAGACAGAGATAGATGGAGAGAGAGGGTGTGACAGAGACACAGAGAGAGAGGCAGAGACGGAGAGAGAAGGAGAGAGTGGGAAAGAAACAGAGGCAAAGGCAGTTGGAGAGACAGAGAGAGAGAAGCAGAGATCGAAGGAGAGAGAGGGAGTGACAAGGAGGGAAAGACAGATGGAAAGACAGAGAGAGGGAGAGACAGAGAAAGAAGGAGAGAGAGGGAGAGACAGAGAGGGAAAGACAGATGGAGGAACAGAGAGAGAGACAGAAATGGAGGAGAGAGAGGGAGGGAAAGGGAGGGAAAGACAGATGGAGAGACAGAGAGAAAGAGAGAGATAGAAGGAGAGAGAGGGAGAGACAGGGAGGGAAGGACCGACGGAGGGATCGAGAGAGAGAGACAGAGATAGAAGGAGAGAGAGGGAGAGGCAGAGAGGGAAAGACAGATGGAGAGAGAGAGAGAGAGAGTGGCAGAGAGAGAAGGAGAGAGATGGAGTGACAGGGAGGGAAGGACAGATGGAGGGATAGAGACAGAGAGAGGCAGAGACAGAGAGAAAAGGAGAGAGTGGGAGATACACAGAGGGAAAGGCAGTTGGAAAGACAGCGAGTGAGAGACAGAGAGAGAAGGAGAGAGAGGGAGTGTCTGGGAGGAAAAGACAGATGGAGGGACAGAGTGAGAGACAGAGAGAGAAGGAGAGAGAGGGAGTGACAGGGAGGGAAAGACAGATCGAGGGACAGAGTGAGAGACAGAGAGAGAAGGAGAGAGATGGAGTGACGGAGGGAAGGACAGATGGAGGGATAGAGAGAGAAACAGAGAGAGAAAGACAGAGAGGGAGTGACAGAGAGGGAAAGACAGATGGAGAGAGAGAGAGAGAGAGGCAGAGGTGGAAGGAGAGAGAGGGAGTGACAGAGAGGGAAAGACAGATGGAGGGACAGGGAGAGAGACAGAGAGAGAGGCAGAGACAAAGAGAGTAGAAGAGAGAGGGAGAGACAGGGAGGGAAAGACAGATGGAGGGACAGAGAGAGACACAGAGACAGAAGGAGAGAGAGGGAGAGACAGAGAGGGAAAGACAGATGGATGGACAGAGAGAGAGACAGAGAGAGAGAGAGTAGAAGAGAGAGGGAGTGTCAGGGAGGGAAAGACAGATGGAGGGATAGAGGGATAGAGAGAGAGACAGAGATAGATGGAGAGAGAGGGTGTGACAGAGACACAGAGAGAGAGGCAGAGACGGAGAGAGAAGGAGAGAGTGGGAGAGAAACAGAGGCAAAGGCAGTTGGAGAGACAGAGAGAGAGAAGCAGAGATGGAAGGAGAGAGAGGGAGTGACAAGGAGGGAAAGACAGATGGAAAGACAGAGAGAGGGAGAGACAGAGAAAGAAGGAGAGAGAGGGAGAGACAGAGAGGGAAAGACAGATGGAGGAACAGAGAGAGAGACAGAAATGGAGGAGAGAGAGGGAGGGAAAGGGAGGGAAAGACAGATGGAGAGACAGAGAGAAAGAGAGAGATAGAAGGAGAGAGAGGGAGAGACAGGGAGGGAAGGACCGACGGAGGGATCGAGAGAGAGAGACAGAGATAGAAGGAGAGAGAGGGAGAGGCAGAGAGGGAAAGACAGATGAAGAGACAGAGAGAGAGGCAGAGATGGAAGGAGAGAAAGGGAGTGATAAGGAGGGAAAGACAGATGGAGAGACAGAGAGAAAGAGAGAGAGAGAAGGAGAGACAGGGAGGGAAGGACAGATGGAGGGATAGAGGGATAGAGAGAGAGACAGCAATAGAAGGAGAGAGAGGGAGTGACAGAGAGACAAAGAGGGAGGGAGAGACAGAGAGAGAAGGAGGGAGTGGGAGAGAAACAGAGGCAAAGGCAGTTGGAGAGACAGAGAGAGAGAGAAGCAGAAATGGAAGGAGAGAGAGGGAGTGACAAGGAGGGAAAGACTAATGGAAAGACAGAGAGAGAGACAGAGAGAGAAGGAGAGAGTGGGAGTGTCAGGGAGGGAAAGACAGATGGAGGGACAGAGACAGAGAGACAGAGATAGAAGGAGAGAGATGGAGAGACAGGGAGGGAAGGACAGATGGAGGGATAGAGGGATAGAGAGAGCAACAGAGATAGAAGGACAGAGAGGGAGTGTCAGGGAGGGTAAGACAGATGGAGAGACAGAGAGACAGAGATAGAAGGAGAGAGAGGGAGTGACAGAGAGGGAAAGACAGATGGAGGGACAGAGAGAGAGACAGAAATAGAAGGAGAGAGATGGAGAGACGGGAGGGAAGGACAGATGGAGGGATAGAGGGATAGAGAGATAGACAGCAATAGAAGGAGAGAGAGGGAGCGACAGAGAAGGAAAGACAGATGGAGGGAAAGAGAGAGAGACAGAGATGGAAGGAGAGAGATGGTGAGACAGGGAGGGAAGGACAGATGGAGGGATAGAGGGATAGCGAGATAGACAGCAATAGAAGGAGAGAGAGGGAGTGACAGAGACACAAAGAGAGAGGGAGAGACAGAGAGAGAAGGAGGGAGTGGGAGAGAAACAGAGGCAAAGGCAGTTGGAGAGACAGAGAGAGAGAGAAGCAGAGATGGACGGCGAGAGAGGGAGTGACAAGGAAGGAAAGACAGATGGAAAGACAGAGAGAGAGAGACAGAGAAAGAAGGAGAGAGAGGGAGAGACAGGAAGGGAAAGACAGATCGAAGGACAGAGTGAGAGACAGAGAGAGAAGAACAGAGAGGGAGTGACAGAGGGAATGACAGATGGAGAGACAGAGAGAGAGAGGCAGAGGTGGACGGAGAGAGAGGGAGTGACAGGGAGGGAAAGACAGATGGAGGAACAGAGAGAGAGACAGAGATGGAAGGAGAGAGAGGGAGAGACAGAGAGGGAAAGGCAGATGGAGAGACAGAGAGAGAGAGGCAGAGATGGAAGGAGAGAGAGGGAGAGACAGAGAAGGAAAGACAGAAGGAGGGACATAGAGAGAGACAGAGATAGAAGGAGAGAGAGTGTGTCAGGGAGGGAAAGACAGATGGAGAGACAGAGAGCGAGAGAGAGATAGAAGGAGAGAGAGGGAGAGACAGGGAGGGAAGGACCGACGGAGGGATCGAGAGAGAGAGACAGAGATAGAAGGAGAGAGAGGGAGAGGCAGAGAGGGAAAGACAGATGGAGAGACAGAGAGAGAGAGGCAGAGATGGAAGGAGAGAAAGGGAGAGACAGAGAGGGAAAGACAGATGGAGAGACAAAGTGAGAGACAGAGAGAGAAGGAGAGAGAGGGAGAGATAGAGGGAAAGACAGATGGAGGGACAGAGAGAGAGACAGAGAGAGAGGGAGAGACAGAGAGTAGGAGAAAGGGAGTGACAGAGAGGGAAAGACAGATGGAGGGACAGAGAGAGAGACAGAGATAGAAGGAGAGAAATGGAGAAACAGAGAGGGAAAGACTGATGGAGGGACAGAGAGAGAGACAGAGAGAAGCAGAGACAGAGATAGAAGAACAGAGACAGAGATGGAAAGACAAATGGAGGGACAGAGAGAGAGACAGATATAGGAGAGAAATGGAGAAACAGACAGGGAAAGACTGATGGAGGGACAGAGAGAGAGACAGAGTGAAGCAGATAGAAGGACAGAGACAGAGGGGGAAAGACAAATGGAGGAACAGAGAGAGAGACAGAGAGAGAGAGACAGAGATAGAAGGACAGGGAGGGCAGGACAGATGGAGGGACAGACAGAGAGACAGTGAAAGAAGGAGAGAAATGGAGAAACAGACAGGGAAAAACTGATGGAGGGACAGAGAGAGAGACAGAGTGAAGCAGATAGAAGGACAGAGACAGAGAGGGAAAGACAAATGGAGGAACAGAGAGAGAGACTGAGAGAGAGAGACAGAGATAGAAGGAGAGAGAGGGAAGGACAGATGGAGGGACAGAGTGAGGGACAGAGAGAGAAGGAGAGAGATGGAGTGACAGGGAGTGACAGGGAGGGTCGGATAGATGGAGGGATAGAGCGACAGAGACAGAGATAGAAGGACAGAGAGGGAGAGACAGAGAGGGAGGCAGAGACAGGGAGAGAAGGAGAGAGAGGGAGAGACAGAAAGGGAAAGGCTGTTGGAGAGACAGAGAGAGCGAGACAGAGTGAGACGCAGAGACAGAGATAGAAGGCGAGAGAGGAAGTGACAGGGAGGGAAGGACAGATGGAGGGATAGAGAGAGCGACAAAGAGAGAAGGAGAGAGATGGAGTGACAGGGAGGGAAGGATAGATGGAGGGATAGAACGAGAGAGAGAGATAGAAGGAGAGAGAGGGAATGACAAGGAGGGAAAGACAGATGGAAAGAGAGAGAGACAGAGATGGAAGGAGAGAGATGGTGAGACAGGGAGGGAAAGACAGATGGAGGGATAGAGGGATAGCGAGATAGACAGCAATAGAAGGAGAGAGAGGGAGTGACAGAGAGAGAAGGAGGGAGTGGGAGAGAAACAGAGGCAAAGGCAGTTGGAGAGACAGAGAGAGAGAGAAGCAGAGATGTACGGCGAGAGAGGGAGTGACAAGGAGGGAAAGGCAGATGGAGGGACAGAGAGAGAGACAGATAGAGAGGCAGAGAGAGAGAGAGACACACAGATAGAAGGAGACAGAGGGAATGACAGATGGAGAGACAGAGATAGAAGGAGAGAGAGGGAGGGACAGAGAGGGAAAGACAGATGGAGGGACAAAGTGAGAGACAGAGAGAGAAGGAGAGAGATGGAGTGACAGGGAGGGAAGGTCAGATGGAGGGATGGAGAGAGAGAGACGGAGAGAGAGGGAGTGACGGGGGGAAGACAGATGGAGGGACAGAGAGAGAGAGAAGGAGAGAGAGGGAGAGACAGAGAGAAGGAGAGAGGTAGTGACAGAGAGGGAAAGACCGATGGAGGGACAGACAGAGACACAGAAAGAGTGGCAGAGACAGAGAAAGAAGGAGAGATTGGGAGTGTCAGAGAGGGAAAGACAGATGGAGGGACAGACAGAGAGAGACAGGGAGAGAGATGGAGTTACGGGGAGGGAAGGACAGATGGAGGGATAGAGAGAGAGACAGAGAGAGAGGCAGAGAGAGAAGGAGAGAGAGGGAGAGACAGAGAGGGAAAGACAGAGAGGGAAAGACAGAGAGGGAAAGACAGAGAAGGAAAGACAGATGGAGAGGCAGAGATCGAAGGAGAGAGAGACAGAGATAGGAGAGTGAGGGAGTGACAGAGAGGGAAAGGCAGATGGAGGGACAGAGAGAGAGACAGATAGAGAGGCAGAGAGAGAGAGAGACACACAGATAGAAGGAGACAGACGGAGAGACAGAGAGAGAGGCAGAGACAGAGAGAGAAGGAGAGAGAGGGAGAGACAGAAAGGGAACAACAGATGGAGAGACAGAGAGAGAAGGAGAGAGAGGGAGAGACAGAGAGAGAGGCAGAGACAGAGAGAGAAGGAGAGAGAGGGAGGGACCGAAAGGGAAAGACAGATGGAGAGACAGAGAGAGAGATACACACAGATAGAAGGAGAGAGAGGGAGAGACAGAGAGGAAAAGGCAGATGGAGGGGCAGAGAGAGAGAAATTAAGAGAGAGAGATAGAAGGAGAAAGACATAGAGACAGAGAGGGAAAGACAGAAGGAGGGACAGAGAGAGAGACAGAGAGAGTGGCAGACACAGAGATAGAAGGAGAGAGAGGGAGTGTCAGGAGGAGGGGGAGAGGGAGATAGAGGGGGGAGAGACAGATAGAGGGAGAGAGACAGATAGAGGGAGAGAGACAGATAGATAGAGGGGGAGACAGACAGAGGGGGAGACAGACAGACAGAGGGGGAGACAGACAGACAGAGGGGGAGACAGACAGATAGAGGGGGAGACAGACAGATAGAGGGGGAGAGGGAGATAGAGGGGCAGAGGGAGATAGAGGGGCAGAGGGAGATAGAGGGGCAGAGAGAGATAGAGGGGGAGAGGGAGAGAGAGGGGGGAGAGGGAGAGAGAGGGGGGGAGAGGGAGAGAGTGAGATAGAGGGCGAGAGACAGATCGATGGGGAGAGTGAGATAGAGGGGGGATAGGGAGATAGAGGGCGAGAGACAGATCGATGGGGAGAGGGAGATAGAGGGGGAGAGGTAGATAGAAGGTGGAGACGGAGATAGAGGGGGAGAGATGGATGGGGTAGAGGGTGGTGAACCTGTGGAATTCTCTACCGCAGAAGGCTGTGGAGGCCAAGTCATTAAATATATTCATGGAAGAGAGAGAGATATATTTCTTAATGTCAAAGGGATCAAGGGGTATGGGGAGAAAGTGGGAACAGGGTACTGAATTAGACCATCGGTCATGATCTTTATTGAATGACGGAGCAGGCCCAAAGGGCCGAATGGCCTGCTCCTGCTCCTATTTTCTATGTTTCTATGAGAGAGGCGGATTGACAGAGGGAGAGAGAAGAAGAAACAGAGAGAGAAGGAGAGATAGAGATGGAGCGAGGTGACCCTGATATTCTCTCTCTCTCACACACACATCCAAACACACACAGACACATACATAAAGGGACAGACACACACACACACACACACACACACACACACACAGACACACACACAGACACACACACAGACAGACACACACAGACAGATTTTACAATCCACACTGATGTCAGTAAAAATGACCAACAGAACCTCAGTAACAATCCCCAGTGTCTGCCCAGTCCTGTAGAGAGACAGAGAGAGAGATAGGGCAGTGACAGAGAAAGACAGTGAAAGAGGGAGGACAAAACAGCTTGGAGGAGAAACTTTACATTTCTTTGTGTTCCACAGATTTTATTAAAAGTTGAAAGGGACTGGACACTGGAAAAGCTGTCAACACACAACAACAACACTGAGAGACTTTAGATGTGAGGGAAGGGGAGACACACTTTAAAATCCACACTGATATCAGTAAAAATCCCCAAACACAACCTCAGTAACAATCCCCATTATCTGCCCAGTCCTGTATTGTGGGTATATGTCAAATATGTTCACACAAAGACAAACAGGGTGGGACTCCCAAATCTAGATCGAGGGGGGAGAGATAGATAGAGGGGAGAGAGGGAGATAGAGGGGGGAGAGGGAGATAGAGGGGGGAGAGGGAGATAGAGGGGGAGATAACAAACTTGGAGGAGATGCAAACAGTGTTGATGACATCAATCGACTACAACAGGACATCGATAGGTGAGCAGAATGGGCAGACAAGTGGCAGAAGGAATTTAATACAGGGAAATGTGAGATGGGCAGAAAGGATAGGGAGAGGGAATACAGACATAATGGCCCAGTTCTAGGGAGTGTGCAGGGACAGAGAGACCTGGGGATACATGTACATACATCTTTGAAGGTGGCAGGACATATTGAGAAAGTAGTCAGCAAAGCATATGGGATCTTGGGCTTCATAAATAGAGATTTTGAGTACAAAAGCATGAAGGTTATGCTGTATGTTTATAAACCTCTGGTTAGGCCACGACCAGAACAGTGCATCCAATTCTGGTGACCACACTTTAGGAAGGATGTGAGAGTCCTTTGTAGGGAGCAGAGGGGATGGTGGATCCAGGGATGGGGGATTTTAGCAAAGTGGACTGGAAACAGCTACTTGAAGGTCAATCAGTGTCAGAGCAGTGAGAGTTACTGAGGGTTGATATCAAATATGTTCACACAAAGACAAACAGGGTGGGACTCCCAAATCTAGAGCCCCTTGGATGTCAAGGATCAAACCGGGTACGATAAGGCACAAGAGGGAAGCTGATGTCAGATACCGAGAGCTCAATACAACAGAAAGCTGAGAGGAGTGTAGAAAGTTCAAGGGTGAAATTAAAAAGCAAATTAGGAGAGCAAAGAAATGGCCGGAAAATAATATTACCATTAAAAGCAAAGAAATCACAAAGATGTTTTATAAATACATGAAGAGCAAGAGGATAATTAAGGATAGAGTATTAGGGACCAAAAAGGGAATGTGTATATGGAGGTGGGAGATGTGGGCATGGTTCTTAATGAATACTTTGTCTCCCTCTTTATAAACGAGGGGGAACGATGCAGATATTGTAGTTAAAGAGGAGGAGTGTGAAATATTGGATGGGATAAACAGAGTTAGAGGGAAATATTAAGGTGTTTGGCAACTTTCAAAGTGGATAAATGGTCAGGCCTGGATGCATTGGAACCAGTTCAGAGAAGGTTCACTCGGCTGATTCCTGGGATGAAGGGGTTGTCTTATGAGGAATGGTTGAACAGGTTGGGCCTATACTCATTGGACTTTAGAAGAATGAGAGGTGATCTTATTGAAACATACTAAATACTTAAAGGGATAGACAGGTTAGATGCAGGTAAGATGTCTCCTTTGGTTCGGGAGTCTAGAACCAGGGGACACAATTTCAAAATAAGGGGGAAGCCACTGAGGTCAGAGATGGGGAGAAATGTCTTAACTCAGAGGGTTGTGAATCTTTGGAATTCTCTACCCCAGTGGGCTGTGGAAGCTCAGTCTGGGAAAAAGGCATTGAAGTGGATGATCAGCCATGATCGTATTGAATGGCAGAGCAGGCTCGATGGGCTGAATGGCCTACTCCTGTTCCTATGTTCCCAAGCTGCTGAAATAGTTTCTCCCAAACTACCCCATCAGTTCCCCTTAATATCTCAACATCTTTGAACAAATCACCTTGATCCTCCTAAATTCCAGGCAATAAATCCCTAGTTTGTGCAATATCACCTCGTAATTTAACCCTTGGAGTCCAGTTATCATTCTGGTAAATCTACACTGCACTCAAATGGACATGGACCCCCCCAAAGTCTCTTTGAACCTCCAGTGTTTCTATCTTCTCACCATTTATAAAGTACTCTGTTCTGGTCTTTTTTACTGACATTGAAATCTAACTACCACAGTTTTGCCCATTTATTTAAGATATTAATATCTCTTTGTAATTTGATGCTTCCAGCTACACTGCTTACAATGCTGCCTATTTTTGTGTCATTGGTAAACTTGGGTATGTTGCATTCTACCACATCATCTTAAATCATTAATAAATACAGCAAAACTGAGACACACACGGGCTTTGCACTAGTAGACAGGAGTGAATCATTCCAACCAAGAGGATTTTTAACTCCAGATTTATGATTTTTAAAGAAAAAATAGAATTCAAATTCACAACAGCCCAGCGTGGGATTTGAACTCCTGCTTTTTCAATCATCAGCTCAGGCCTTCAAATTAAAACCCATAAAAAGAGATTCATTTTCCTACTGCTGATGTCTGACTGACTGAGGTTTTGTATATTGTTCCCTTCGCCTCTTCTTCCATGTGTTTGAAGTCTTTGAAGTTTGTCAGACATTGGTAAACTACTTCATGTGGTGTTGTGTAAATACCTTCAATTCTGTGTATCTGGAAGGGACACAATTCAAATTCTCACCTTATTGCATCAACTAAAACCTGCAGGTCCATTCAAACAACTCTATTTCCTGTCTCTGCAAAGACAGCTCACACTTCCACAATGCAGGAATGTCTGAATGGAAACAGCTTTTGACACATTTCCCAACATGTTTGCTAACACTTTTCAGGATGAAGCCTAAATTCAACTGACAAGATTGCAAGCCCCAAATTGAATCTTTTAGATGTAAAAAGTGACACAAATGAAATTCCAGATCTCTCTGTCCCTGCACCCATTTTAACATTGTACCATTTAGTTTATATCGCTTCTCCTCAGCTTTCCTTCCGAAATGCATCATTTGACATTTCTCAGCATTGAAGTTAACCTGCCCTGTGTCTGACCAATTCACCAGCTGTCAAGAGGATATAAAGTTTACAAAGAGATTTCGATAGGTTAATGAGTGAGCAAAAAATTGTCAGATGGAGTACAATGTGGGAAAATGTGAGCTTGTCCACTTTAGCAGGAAGAATAAAAATCAGTATATTATTGAAATGGAGAGAGACTGCAGAACTGTACGGTACAGAGGGATCTGGGTGTCCTGGTACATGAATCACAAAATGTTACCGTGTAGCTACAGCGAGTGATTAGGAAGCAAATGGAATGTTGTTGTTTATTGCAAGGTGAATAGAATATCAAAGTAGGGAAGTGTTGTTACAGCTGTACAGGGCATAAGTTAGACGACGTCTGCAGGATTGTGGACACTTTTGGTCTCCTTACTGAAGAAATTATATAATTGCATTCGAAGTAGTTCAGAGAAGGTTCACTGGGCTGATTCCTGGGATGAAGGGGTTATCTTATGAGGAAAGGTTGAATAGGTTGGGTCTATACCCACTGGAGTTTAGAAGAATGAGAGGTGATCTGAGTGAAACATCTCAGGTCCCGAGGGGACTGGACAGGGTGGATGCTGAGAGGATGTTTCCCCTTGTTGGGGAGACTAGAACTAGGGGACACAGTTTAAAAATTAGGGACGTTCCATTTAAAACTGAGATGAGGAGAAATGTGTTTCTCTCAGAGGGGGGTCAGTCTGTGGAATTCTCTTCCCCAGAGAGCAGTGGAGGCTGGATCATTGAATATATTCAAGGCTGAGTTCGATAGATTTTTTTATCAGTTAGGGAGTCAAGGGTTATGGGACGCAGACAGGAAAGTGGAGTTGAGTTCACAATCAGATCAGCCATTGAATGACAGAGCAGGCTCGAGGGGCCGAATGGCCTACTCCTGCTCCTAATTCATTTGTTCTTGTGTGTTCCATTTCACCAGACTGCCTCTCTCCTCCTCAAGTCTGCTACTAGTCCCTTCCCTGTTTATTACATTGCAGATGACACAAACATTGGCAAACATTGAAGTTATGCCCTGTAAACACAAGTCCAAGTCATTAGTATATATCAAAAAGATCAGTGGTCCTAATATAAACATCCACTGCATACCTCCCTCCAGTCTGAAACAAACATTGTCCACTCTCTCAGCCAATGTCGTATCCACTCAGCCAATGTCCCTTTCATCCCTGGAGCACCAATATTACTAACTGGTCAATTAGGAGGCACCATTAAGTCCTCTCCATGAGGACACTGGTCCCAGACCTCTCTGTTTCCACTCTCCCATCAACATTCCCCAGACAGGTACAGCATGGATTAGATACAGAGTAATGCTCCTTCGACACTGTCCCATCCAACAGTCCCAGGACAGGAACATCATGGGGTGGATACAGAGTGAATCTCACTCTGCACTGTCTGAAACAGAGAGAGAGAGAGACAGAAAGAGAGAAACAGACTGACAGGGTGACCGAGAGTGAAAGAAGGATATTTAACATCAGACATAGGAAGATGAGGAGGCAATTTAACCCCTCGACCCTGTTCCAGCATTCAGTGAGATCAGGGCTGATCTGTGATCTAACTAACATCATATATCCCACCTTTGCCCTTTATCTCTTAATACCTTTGGTTAACAAGAATCTATCATTCTCAGATTTAAAAATTTACAAGTGTCTCAGCATCAATTGCTGATTGTGGAAGAGAGTTCCAAACTGATACCACACCTGGTGTGTTGAAGTGTTTCTTCATTTCACTCCTGAAAGGTTTTGAGACTACGTTTCGATTTTTAGACTCGGTCCACAAGTTCCTGACTCCGCAGCCAGTGGGAATAGTTACTCTCTGTCTACCCTATCAGAGTCTCCTTGTCTGAACTGCCCCATCGAACAATCTCAGAGAAGGTACAGCACGGGTTAGATACAGAGCACAGTTCAGTTTAAGCATTCCCTGGAGTGTCGGATTAACCCGGGTCACTCACTGTCCCCTGCTCAGCCTCAAGACTCACCTGCCTCAGTCACTGAGACGCTCCTGTATCACTTGCCTTAATGTAAGCGGATGCCGGGTTTGGGAGAAGGACAGGCACACGGGATTAGGACGACTGCTCATGTGGAGGATAAGCATCAGTAATCCCTCAGAGAATCAGAACAGACCAGCGAGACTCAGAAAAGGAAACTTGTGTTGAATTTGAGAGTCTTGCATTGTGGAATGCTTTAGTATTTGGTGAGAATGTTGAGCCAGTGACATTTTGCCCCAGTGGGATGAATAGACACTATATGACTTGATTACAACAGTAAGGTACCGTGTGTACTGTAAATATGGACTGAAATAACAATGTAACTGATCAATTTTCAGCTGAATACTATAACTACAGTTATACCTGCTATCCTGTTATATATGTGCTGCTATACCTGCTATATGTGAGAATGTACATACGACACGATGGGATGAAGTCAAAGTGGCCACTGTTTATATTTTCAGACGATGCCCCAAGTTCCTGACTCCACAGCCAGTGGGAATATTTACTCTCAGTCCACCCTATCAGTTTCCCTTATTATTTTGTAAACCTTCATCAAATCACCCCATAACCTTCTAAATTCCAGGGATACAGAGTAAATCTCCAGCTACACTGTCCCATTAAACATTTCCAAGCCAAGCACAATGTTGGGTTTGACACAGAGTAAATTTCCCTCTACGCTGTCACATCACACACTCCCAGGGCAGGAACATCATGGGGTGGATACAGAGTGAATCTCACTCTACACTGTCCGATAGAGACACAGAGAGAGACAGAAAGAGAGAAACAGAGAAACATGGACTGACAGGGTGACTGACAGAGAAATAAGGATATTTAACAGGAGATATTGGAAGAAGAGGATGCAATTTAACTCCACAACTCTGTTCCTGCATTCAATGAGATCATGGCTGATCTGTGATCTATCTTACACCATATGTCCTGCCTTTGCCCCTTATCTCTTAATACCTTTGGTTAACAAGATTCTATCAATCACAGGTTTAAAAATTAACCAATAAGCCAGCATGAAATTTCCACAGACAGTCTCATGAGGGTGTGATGGCTCCCACAGTGGAATAGCTTGCTGAATATTTAAAATAGAGACAGAGAGAGAGACAGACAGAGATAGGAGAGAGAGGGAGAGACAGAGTGGGAAAGACAGATGGAGGAACATAGAGAGAGACAGAGATGGAAGGAGAGAGAGGGAGGGCAAGACAGATGGAGGGACAGAGAGAGAGAGATACAGGGATAGAAGGAGAGAGGGGGCAAGACAGAGAGGGAAAGACAGATGGTGGGATAGAGAGAGAGAGATACAGGGATAGAAGGAGAGAGAGGGAGAGGCAGAGAGGGAAAGACAGATGGAGGGATAGAGAGAGAAGGAGAGAGATGGAGTGACAGGGAGGGAAGGACAGATGGAGGGATAGAGAGAGAGAGAGGCAGAGACAGAGAGAAAAGGAGAGAGTGGGAGGGACACAGAGGGAAAGGCAGTTGGAGAGACAGAGAGATAGACAGAGATGGAAGGAGAGAGAGGGAGTGACAGGGAGGGAAAGACAGATGGAAAGACAGAGAGTGAGAGACAGAGAGAGAAGGAGAGAGAGGGAGTGACAGGGAGGGAATGACAGATCGAGGGACAGAGTGAGAGACAGAGAGAGAAGGAGAGAGATGGAATGACGGAGGGAAGGACAGATGGAGGGATAGAGAGAGAAACAGAGAGAGAAAGACAGAGAGGGAGTGACAGAGAGGGAAAGACAGATGGAGAGACAGAGAGAGAGAGGCAGAGGTGGACGGAGAGAGAGGGAGTCACAGGGAGGGAAAGACAGATGGAGGGACAGAGAGAGAGACAGAGAGAGAAGGAGAGAGATGGAATGACGGAGGGAAGGACAGATGGAGGGATAGAGAGAGAAACAGAGAGAGAAAGACAGAGAGGGAGTGACAGAGAGGGAAAGACAGATGGAGAGACAGAGAGAGAGAGGCAGAGGTGGAAGGAGAGAGAGGGAGTGACAGAGAGGGAAAGACAGATGGAGGGACAGGGAGAGAGACAGAGAGAGAGGCAGAGACAGTGAGAGAAGGAGAGAGAGGGAGAGACAGGGAGGGAAAGACAGATGGAGGGACAGGGAGAGAGACAGAGAGAGAGGGAGAGACAGAGAGAGTAGAAGAGAGAGGGAGAGACAGGGAGGGAAAGACAGATGGAGGGACAGAGAGAGACACAGAGACAGAAGGAGAGAGAGGGAGAGACAGAGAGGGAATGACAGATGGATGGACAGAGAGAGGAGAGAGAGGGAGTGTCAGGGAGGGAAAGACAGATGGAGGGATAGAGAGAGAGACAGAGATAGATGGAGAGAGAGGGTGTGACAGAGAGACAGAGAGAGAAACAGAGAGAGAAGGACAGAGAGGGAGTGACAGACAGGGAAAGGCAGTTGGAGGGACAGAGACAGAGACAGAGAGAGAAGGAGAGAGATGGAGTGACAGGGAGGAAAAGACAGATGGAGGGACAGAGTGAGAGACAGAGAGAGAAGGAGACAGATGGAGTGACAGGGAGGAAAAGACAGATGGAGGGACAGAGTGAGAGACAGAGAGAGAAGGAGACAGATGGAGTGACAGGGAGGGAAGGACAGATGGAGATTTGGAGGGATAGAGAAAGAGATAGAGATAGAAGGACAGAGAGGGAGTGTCAGAAAGGGAAAGAGAGATGGACAGATAGAGGGATAGAGAGAGAGACAGAGATAGATGGAGAGAGAGGGAGTGACAGAGACAGAGAGAGAGGCAGAGACGGAGAGAGAAGGAGAGAGTGGGAGAGAAACAGAGGCAAAGGCAGTTGGAGAGACAGAGAGAGAGAGAAGCAGAGATGGAAGGAGAGAGAGGGAGCGACAGAGAGGGAAAGACAGATGGAGGGAAAGAGAGAGAGACAGAGATAGAAGGAGAGAGATGGAGAGACAGGGAGGGAAGGACAGATGGAGGGATAGAGGGATAGAGAGAGAGACAGAGATAGAAGGACAGAGAGGGAGTGTCAGGGAGGGAAAGACAGATGGAGAGACAGAGAGAGAGACAGAGAGAGAAGGAGAGAGATGGAGTGACGGAGGGAAGGACAGATGGAGGGATAGAGAGAGAAACAGAGAGAGAAAGACAGAGAGGGAGTGACAGAGAGGGAAAGACAGATGGAGAGACAGAGAGAGAGAGGCAGAGGTGGAAGGAGAGAGAGGGAGTGACAGAGAGGGAAAGACAGATGGAGGGACAGGGAGAGAGACAGAGAGAGAGGCAGAGACAGGGAGAGAAGGAGAGAGAGGGAGAGACAGGGAGGGAAAGACAGATGGAGGGACAGAGAGAGAGACAGAGAGAGGAGAGAGAGGGAGTGTCAGGGAGGGAAAGACAGATGGAGGGATAGAGAGAGAGACAGAGATAGATGGAGAGAGAGGGTGTGACAGAGAGACAGAGAGAGAAACAGAGAGAGAAGGACAGAGAGGGAGTGACAGACAGGGAAAGGCAGTTGGAGGGACAGAGACAGAGACAGAGAGAGAAGGAGAGAGATGGAGTGACAGGGAGGAAAAGACAGATGGAGGGACAGAGTGAGAGACAGAGAGAGAAGGAGACAGATGGAGTGAAAGGGAGGGAAGGACAGATGGAGAATTGGAGGGATAGAGAAAGCGACAGAGATAGAAGGACAGAGAGGGAGTGTCAGAAAGGGAAAGAGAGATGGAGAGATAGAGGGATAGAGAGAGAGACAGAGATAGATGGAAAGAGAGGGTGTGACAGAGAGACAGAGAGAGAGGCAGAGACGGAGAGAGAAGGAGAGAGTGGGAGAGAAAGAGAGGCAAAGGCAGTTGGAGAGACAGAGAGAGAGAGAAGCAAAGATGGAAGGAGAGAGAAGGAGTGACAAGGAGGGAATGACAGATGGAAAGACAGAGAAAGGGAGAGACAGAGAAAGAGGGAGAGAGAAGGAGAGACAGAAATGGAGGAGAGAGAGGGAGGGAAAGACAGATGAACAGAGAGAGAGACAGAGATGGAGGAGAGAGAGGGAGGGAAAGACAGATGGAAAGACAGAGAGAGAGAGAGAGACGGAGATAGAAGGAGAGAGAGGGAGAGACAGAGAGGGAAAGGCAGATGGAGAGACATAGAGAGAGACAGAGATAGAAGGAGAGAGAGAGAGTGTCAGGGAGGGAAAGACAGATGGAGAGACAGAGAGAAAGAGAGAGATAGAAGGAGAGAGAGGGAGGGAAGGACCGACGGAGGGATCGAGAGAGAGAGACAGAGATAGGAGAGGGAGAGGCAGAGAGGGAAAGACAGATGGAGAGACAGATAGAGAGAGGCAGAGATGGAAGGAGAGGAAGGGAGTGATAGGGAGGGAAAGACAGATGGAGAGACAGAGAGAAAGAGAGAGAGAGAAGGAGAGACAGGGAGGGAAGGACAGATGGAGGGATAGAGGGATAGAGAGAGAGACAGCAATAGAAGGAGAGAGAGGGAGTGACAGAGAGACATAGAGAGAGGGAGAGACAGAGAGAGAAGGAGGGAGTGGGAGAGAAACAGAGGCAAAGGCAGTCGGAGAGACAGAGAGAGAGAGAAGCAGAGATGGAAGGAGAGAGAGGGAGTGATAAGGAGGGAAAGACAGATGGAGGGACAGAGACAGAGAGACAGAGATAGAAGGAGAGAGAGGGAGCGACAGAGAGGGAAAGATAGATGGAGGGAAAGAGAGAGAGACAGAGATAGAAGGAGAGACAGGGAGGGAAGGACAGATGGAGGGATAGAGGGATAGAGAGAGAGACAGAGATAGAAGGACAGAGAGGGAGTGTCAGGGAGGGAAAGACAGATGGAGAGACAGAGAGACAGAGAGAGAAGGAGAGAGAGGGAGTGACAGAGAGGGAAAGACAGATGGAGGGAAAGAGAGAGAGACAGAGATAGAAGGAGAGAGATGGAGAGACAGGGAGGGAAGGACAGATGGAGGGATAGAGGGATAGCGAGATAGACAGCAATAGAAGGAGAGAGAGGGAGTGACAGAGAGACAAAGAGAGAGGGAGAGACAGAGAGAGAAACAGAGGCAAAGGCAGTTGGAGAGACAGAGAGAGAGAGAAGCAGAGATGGACGGCGAGAGAGGGAGTGACAAAGAGGGAAAGACAGATGGAAAGACAGAGAGAGAGAGACAGAGAAAGAAGGAGAGAGAGGGAAAGACAGATCGAGGGACAGAGTGAGAGACAGAGAGAGAAGGAGAGAGATGGAGTGACGGAGGGAAGGACAGATGGAGGGATAGAGAGAGAAACAGAGAGAGAAGAACAGAGAGGGAGTGACAGAGGGAATGACAGATGGAGAGACAGAGAGAGAGAGGCAGAGGTGGACGGAGAGAGAGGGAGTGACAGGGAGGGAAAGACAGATGGAGGAACAGAGAGAGAGACAGAGATGGAAGGAGAGAGAGGGAGTGACAGGGAGGTAAAGACAGATGGAAAGACAGAGAGAGAGAGACGGAGGTAGAAGGAGAGAGAGGGAGAGACAGAGAGGGAAAGGCAGATGGAGAGACAGAGAGAGAGAGAGGCAGAGATGGAAGGAGAGAGAGGGAGAGACAGAGAAGGAAAGACAGAAGGAGGGACATAGAGAGAGACAGAGATAGAAGGAGAGATAGAGTGTGTCAGGGAGGGAAAAACAGATGGGGAGACAGAGAGAGAGAGAGAGATAGAAGGAGAGAGAGGGAGAGACAGGGAGGGAAGGACCGACGGAGGGATCGAGAGAGAGAGACAGAGATGGAAGGAGAGAAAGGGAGTGATCGGGAGGGAAAGACAGATGGAGAGACAGAGAGAAAGAGAGAGATAGAAGGAGAGAGAATGGAGAGACAGAGAGGGAAAGACAGATGGAGAGACAAAGTGAGAGACAGAGAGAGAAGGAGAGAGATGGAGTGACAGGGAGGGAAGGACAGATGGAGGGATAGAGAGAGAGACAGAGATAGAAGGAGAGAGAGGGAGAGATAGAGGGAAAGACAGATGGAGGGACAGAGAGAGAGACAGAGAGAGAGGGAGAGACAGAGAGAAGGAGAAAGGGAGTGACAGAGAGGCAAAGACAGATGGAGGGACAGAGAGAGAGACAGAGATAGAAGGAGAGAAATGGAGAAACAGAGAGGGAAAGACTGATGGAGGGACAGAGAGAGAGACAGAGAGAAGCAGAGACAGAGATAGAAGAACAGAGACAGAGAGGGAAAGACAAATGGAGGGACAGAGAGAGAGACAGAGAGAGAGAGACAGAGATAGAAGGACAGGGAGGGCAGGACAGATGGGGGGACAGACAGAGAGACAGAGATAGAAGGAGAGAAATGGAGAAACAGACAGGGAAAGACTGATGGAGGGACAGAGAGAGAGACAGAGTGAAGCAGAGACAGAGATAGAAGGACAGAGACAGAGAGGGAAAGACAAATGGAGGAACAGAGAGAGAGACAGAGAGAGAGAGACAGAGATAGAAGGACAGGGAGGGCAGGACAGATGGAGGGACAGACAGAGAGACAGAGATAGAAGGAGAGAAATGGAGAAACAGACAGGGAAAGACTGATGGAGGGACAGAGAGAGAGACAGAGTGAAGCAGATAGAAGGACAGAGACAGAGAGGGAAAGACAAATGGAGGAACAGAGAGAGAGACAGAGAGAGAGAGACAGAGTTAGAAGGACAGGGAGGGCAGGACAGATGGAGGGACAGACAGAGAGACAGAGAGAGAGAGACAGAGATAGAAGGAGAGAGAGGGAAGGACAGATGGAGGGACAGAGTGAGAAGGAGAGAGATGGAGTGACAGGGAGGGTCGGATAGATGGAGGGATAGAGCGACAGAGACAGAGATAGAAGGAGAGAGAGGGAGAGACAGAAAGGGAAAGGCTGTTGGAGAGACAGAGAGAGCGAGACAGAGGGAGAGGCAGAGACAGAGATAGAAGGAGAGAGAGGGAGTGTCAGGGGGTGGGGAAGGCAGATGAAGAGACAGAGAGAGAGCGACAGAGAGAGAAGGAGAGAGAGGGAGCGACAAGGAGGGAAAGACAGATGGAGAGACAGAGATCGAGACAAAGCGAGAAGGAGAGAGATGGAGTGACAGGGAGGGAAGGATAGATGGAGGGATAGAACGAGAGAGAGAGATAGAAGGAGAGAGAGGGAGTGACAGGGAGGGAAAGACAGATGGAGGGACAGAGTGAGAGACAGAGAGAGAAGGAGAGAGATGGAGTGACAGGGAGGGAAGGACAGATGGAGGGATAGAGAGAGAGTGGCAGAGATAGAAGGAGAGAGAGGGAGTGATCCGGGGGAGACTGATGGAGAGATGGAGAGAGAGAGAGAGAAAGAGAGAGAAGGAAAGAGTGGGAGCGACATAGATCGAAAGAGAGATGGAGAGACAGAGATGGACGGAGAGAGAGCGAGTGACAGGGAGGGAAAGACAGATGGAGAGACAGAGAGAGATAGGAGAGAGAGGGAAAGACAGATGGAGATTCAGAGATAGAAGGAGAGAGAGGGAGTGACAGAGAGGGAAAGACAGATGGAGGGACAGAGGGAGACAGAGAAAGAAGGAGAGAGTGGGACAGAGAGGGAGGGTTAAAGAAAGAAGGAAAAATGTTTGAAACCATTGCTATCCTGGGAGTGAGGGAGGAAGGGAGAGATGGTGTCATAGAGACACAGACAGAGTTATGGACAGAGGCAGAGAAAGAGAGGGAGAGAGAGAGAGATAGAATTAGAGAGAGACGGTGACAGGGAGGGAATGACAGATGGAGGGACAGAGAGAGAGAAGGAGAGAGAGGGAGAGACAGAGAGAAGGAGAAAGGGAGTGACAGCGAGGGAAAGACAGATGGAGGGACAGTGAGAGAGACAGAGATACAGAGTGAGGGAAAGGCAGAGATGGTGTGAGAGAGACACAGTAGAGTCATGGACAGAGGCACAGAGAGAGAGAGAGTAACAGAGAGAGAGACAGACAGACTGAAAGAGAGAAAGAGAGAGATAGAGACACAGAGAGAGAAACAGAGAGAGAGGGAGCGGCAGTGAGAGAGAGAGAGACAGAGACAATGATAGCGAAAGACAACGAGAGCGAGAGATGGGGAGAGAGAGATAGAGGGGGGAGAGAGAGATAGAGGGGGTAAAGAGAGATAGAGGGGGTAAAGAGAGATAGAGGGGGTAAAGAGAGAGAGAGGGAGAGAGAGAGAGAGGGAGAGAGAGGGAGTGTGAGGGGGAGAGGGAGATAGAGGGGTGAGAGTGAGATAGAGGGGGGAGAATGAGATAGAGGGGGGAGAATGAGATAGAGGGGGAGAGTGAGATAGAGGGGGAGAGTGAGATAGAGGGGGTGTGTGAGATAGAGGGGGTGTGTGAGATAGAGGGGGTGTGTGAGATAGAGGGGGTGTGTGAGATAGAGGGGGTGTGTGAGATAGAGGGGGTGTGTGAGATAGAGGGGAAGAGGGAGATAGAGGGGAAGAGGGAGATAGAGGGGGTGTGTGAGATAGAGGGGGTGTGTGAGATAGAGGGGGAGAGTGAGAGAGGGGAAGAGTGAGAGAGGGGAAGAGTGAGAGAGGGGAAGAGTGAGATCGAGGGGAAGAGTGAGATCGAGGGGATGTGTGAGCGGGGGAGAGGGAGATAGAGGGGCAGAGGGAGATAGAGGGGGAGACGGAGATAGAGGGGGAGACGGAGATAGAGGGGGAGACGGAGATAGAGGGGGAGACGGAGATAGAGGGGGAGACGGAGATAGAGGGGGGAGAGGGAGAGAGAGCGGAGAGGGAGAGAGAGCGGGAGATAGAGGGGGATTGGGAGATAGAGGGGGAGAGGGAGATAGAGGGTGGAGACGGAGATAGAGGGGGAGAGATGGATGGGGTAGAGGGTGGTGAACCTGTGGAATTCTCTACCGCAGAAGGCAGTGGAGGCCAAGTCATTAAATATATTCATGGAGGAGAGAGATATATTTCTAAATGTCAAAGGGATCAAGGGGTATGGGGAGAAAGTGGGAACAGGGTACTGAATTAGACCATCGGTCATGATCTTTATTGAATGACGGAGCAGGCCCAAAGGGCCGAATGGCCTACTCCTGCTCCTATTTTCTATGTTTCTATGAGAGAGGCGGATTGACAGAGGGAGAGATAGAGAGAGGAGAAACAGAGAGACAAGGAGAGATAGAGATGGAGCGAGGTGACCCTGATATTCTCTCTCTCTCTCTCACACACACATCCAGACACACACAGACACATACATAAAGGGACAGACACACACACACACACAGACACACACAGACAGATTTTACAATCCACACTGATGTCAGTAAAAATGACCAACAGAACCTCAGTAACAATCCCCAGTGTCTGCCCAGTCCTGTAGAGAGACAGAGAGAGAGAGATAGGGCAGTGACAGAGAAAGACAGTGAAAGAGGGAGGACAAAACAGCTTGTAGGAGAAACTTTACATTTCTTTGTGTTCCACAGATTTTATTAAAAGTTGAAAGGGACTGGACACTGGAAAAGCATTAACCTGCAATCTGTTTTTATATGTCTGACTCCACTCATTCTCCCGAGGATAAAGTTACTTTTGTCTGGTTGTGCACCCAATTAAATGACTGTTTGACACGGCGAGACTTTCTTTACTGTGAACGTGTGCTGATGTCTCTCTCTCTCTCTCTCACACACACACACTATCTGCCTCTCTCTCGACCCACAAATATCCCGGACTTTCCCTCTCTCTCTGACGGACACTCTATCTCTCATTCATTTTTCACACTTTCTGTACACCCTGTGTCTGCTCTTTTCCTCTAATTTCTCATTTTCCTTCCCACTCTCTCTCTCCATCTCTCTCTCTCTCTCTTCTGCTCTGTTACTCTCTCCTCACCTTTATCTTTCCATTTATCTGTTTCCTCACTCTCAAACTCTACCTCTCCCTCACTCTCCACCTTCCTTTCTCTTGGATCTCTCTTCACATCTCTCCATCACTCTGTCTCCATCTCTGTCCAATTGAGGAGATTCTCCCTCCATTTCTCACCATCTCTTGCTCTCTCACTCTCTCCCTCTCACCTATTTTCTCTCAGTCTCTCCATCTCTCTATCACTCTGTCTCCATCTCAGTCCAATTGAGGAGATTCTCCCTCCATTTCTCACCATCTCTTGCTCTCTCACTCTCTCCCTCTCACCTATTTTCTCTCAGTCTCTCCATCTCTCTATCACTCTGTCTCCATCTCTGTCCAATTGAGGAGATTCTCCCTCCATTTCTCACCATCTCTTGCTCTCTCCCTCTCACCTATTTTCTCTCAGTCTCTCCATCTCTCTATCACTCTCTCTCCATCTCTGTCCAATTGAGGAGATTCTCCCTCCATTTCTCTTGCTCTCTCACTCTCTCCCTCTCACCTATTTTCTCTCAGTCTCTCCATCACTCTCTCTCCATCTCTGTCCAATTGAGGAGATTCTCCCTCCATTTCTCACCATCTCTTGCTCTCTCCCTCTCTCCCTCTCACCTATTTTCTCTCAGTCTCTCCATCTCTCTATCACTCTCTCTCCATCTCTGTCCAATTGAGGAGATTCTCCCTCCATTTCTCACCATCTCTTGCTCTCTCCCTCTCTCCCTCTCACCTATTTTCTCTCAGTCTCTCCATCTCTCTATCACTCTCTCTCCATCTCTGTCCAATTGAGGAGATTCTCCCTCCATTTCTCACCATCTCTTGCTCTCTCACTCTCTCCCTCTCACCTATTTTCTCTCAGTCTCTCCATCTCTCTATCACTCTCTCTCCATCTCTGTCCAATTGAGGAGATTCTCCCTCCATTTCTCACCATCTCTTGCTCTCTCACTCTCTCCCTCTCACCTATTTTCTCTCGGTCTCTCCATCTCTCTATGATTCTTTCAAGCTCAGTTCTTCCTCTCTCTCTCTCCCCATCACTCTCTCTTTTCTATTTCCCTCTCTATTACTTGCTCTCCAACTCTCTTGCTCTTTCTGTCCATGTTGGGTCCCTTTAAGAGTTTGGGACAGTTCTGGTGGTGCAGGGTCCCTTTAAGAGTCTGGTGCTGACTCCCCCTCCCCCACCCCAGGGGCGGGGTTACAAGTCGCCTAAACCGCGGCTGCGCGGAAGCCAGAGGCAGCTTTTAACCCCTTGACCTCCAGACACGTGGGGCGAGGCAGCCAATGAGACCTCACTGACGCCCTGGCGGGAGGGCGGTGTCATCAGCCGCCATGTTTGCGCGACGTCACCCGCCGGCCGCTTATTTCCGCAAACAGCAGCTGAAAGGAAAAGGAGAAGCGGCTTCAGCTGTCGATCTCAATGGAGGAAAGTTGAACGTCTGAGCCGGGGGACAATATAAAAAAGCGGCGGTTAACGCTCTTGTGGGGATGCGCATGTGCGGAGCATCCTCCCACAGTGCAGCGCGGCCTGTACCGCAGATAGGGGCCTTTCCCACTCGCGGGGCATTGTGGGAGCCGCAGGACGCCATTGCCCCCTCATTAAATCAGTCAAAATTAACTCATTCCCTCTCAGCTCTCTCTCCCTCCTTTTCATATTGCAGGCTGAAATGGGGCTTTGTTGGCATCCATTACACCATCCCGGGTGTGATCAGATACTCTGTCCCTTCGTAAATGATTTCCCGTCCCTCCATCAGCTTGTGATTGTTATTGGCTTTTCTCCTACTGAAATGGTTGCTCAATTTGCTGGTCTTTTTCTACTCGCTTCATAACCAACCCCCTCTCCCTCTGTCTCTCTCCCAGTGTCAGAGATAGCAGGAGGGAGAGATAGAGAGAGGAAGACAGAGAACAACCCCAGCTTCTCCAATCTATCCACGCAACTCAAGTCCCTCATCCTGGAACCTTGCTCGTGAATCTTTTCTGCATCCTCTCTAAAGCCTCCACATCCTACCTAAAGCACGGTGTCCAGAATTGGACACAATACTAGATGAGGATGAAGCAGTGTTTTATAAAGCTTCATACCTCCTTGCTTTTATACTCTAAGCCTCTATTTACAAAGCCTAGGATCCCATACGCCTTTTAACCACTTTCTCAACTAGCTCTGCCACCATCAATTTGTGCACAGACATCCCCAGGTCTCTCTGTTCCTGCACCCACTTCCTTCAGTTCTTAGGTTCCCGTGACAGAGAGGGACAGGAGGACAGGGAGGTCTAGAAATAATGAGGGGGAGAGAGAGCAAACAAACAGGAAACACATATGCGAACACCACCACCTGCAAGTTTCCCTTCCAGTCTCACACCATCCTGACTTGGAACTATATCACCATTCCTTCACTGTCACTAGGTCAAAATCCTGGATCTCACTTCCTAACAGCACTGTGGGTGTACCTACCCCACATGGACTGCAGCGGTTCAAGAAGGCTCAACGGCAATTGGTGATGGGCAATAAAATGCTGGCAAAGCCAGTAATGCACACATCCAACAAATGAATAAAACATAATAACAATTTGGCACCAAGTCACTAAAGGAGATATTGAACACAAGACGTAGGAGCAGGAGTAGGCCATTCAGCCCCTCGAGCCTGCCCTGCCATTCAATAAGATCATGACTGATCTGTCCCAACACTCAACTCTTCTTTCAGGCCTGCTCTGCAGAACCCTCGACTCCCTGAGAGGGTTGAGAACAAATATTTTCCCACAAAGACAAACAGGGTGAGACTCCCAAATCTAGAGCCCCTTAGATAGCAAGAATGAAACCAGGTAGAATAAGGCACAAAAGGGAAGCTTACGTCAGATACCGAGAGCTCAATCCCACAGAAAGCCGAGATGAGTGTAGAAACTACAAGGGTGAAATTAAAAATCAAATTAGGAGAGCAAAGAAATGGCCGGAAAATAATATTACCAAGTAAAATCAAGGAAAGCACAAAGATGTTTTATAAATACATGAAGAGCAAGAGGATAACTAAGGATAGAGCATTAGGGACCAAAAAGGGAATGTGTGTATGGAGGTGGGAGATGTGGGCATGGTTCTTAATGAATACTTTGTCTCCCTCTTTATAAAAGAGGGGGAACTATGCAGACATTGTAGTTAAAGAGGAGGAGTGTGAAATATTGGATGGGATAAACAGGGTGAGAGGGAAATATTAAGGTGTTTGGCATCTTTGAAAGTGAATAAATGGTCAGGCCTGGATGCATTGGAATCAGTTCAGAGAAGGTTCACTCGGCTGATTCCTGGGATGAAGGGGTTGTCTTATGAGGAATAATTGAACAGGTTTGGCCTATACTCATTGGAGTTTAGAAGAATGAGAGGTGATCTTATTGAAACATACAAGATTCTGATGGGACTTGACAGGGCGGATGTTGGGAGGATGTTTCCCTTGTGGAGGAGTCTTGAACTAGGGGGCACCGTTTAAAAATAAAGGGTCTGCCATTTAAGACTGAGCTAAGGAAGACTTCTCTCTCCCAGAGGTTGGTTAGGCTTTGGAATTCTCTTCCCCAGAGAGCAGTGGAGGTTGGGTCAATGAATTTACAAGGGAGTCAAGGGTTATGGGGGGCAGGCAGGAAAATGGAGTTAAAGTCACTATCAGATCAATCATGATCATATTGACTGACAGAACAGGCTCAAGAGGCTGAATGGCCTACTCCTGCTCCTATTTCTTCGGATCTAGTGTATAAATTGGAGGGTTTGCTCTCCACTTTTTAAACCATTTTTATAGCAGAGACAGGTCCATGTGTAATATAAACAGAGACAGGGTCTAGTGCAGACCTAACTAGTGCATTGATAACTGAGACTAGTGTAAAAGGTATCAAGGATACAGAATTCTAAATATACATTCAGGGGAAGTATTTTAGGCCAGTACGGAGCAAGGTCAACAAGAGATGGGTCAGTTTGACACTTAGTTTTAGGGAATGAAGCTGGGCCGGTGGAAAGCGATTTAGAAAAGGTGGACTGGAAAACGCTACTTGAAGGTAAATCAGTGTCAGAGCAGTGAGATTGAATCATTTCATCCTGGAGGATTTATTATTCCAGAGTTATTTTTTATTTTCAGAGAAATTCAAATTCACAAGAGCCCAATGTGGGATTTGAACTCCGACTTTTTCAGTCATTACCTCAGGCTTTCAGATTACAAACTGTAAAAGACATTCACCTTCCTCCTGTTGTGACCTGACTGTCTCAGCTTTTGTGTAGTGTCTCCAATCTTGTTCTTTCATGTGTCTGAAGACTTTGATGTTATTCAGACATTGGTAAACCACTTCATTCTCTCAGGTCATCGGCTCAAATACCTTCAGGGACACAATCCACAATCTAATTCACACCCTATTCAAGCAACCAAAATCTTCAACTCCATTCAGACACCCCGATATCCTGTCCTTGCACAGATAACTGACAGTTCCACAATGCAGGAATGTCTGAATGAGAAACCACATTTACCTGACACAATCCAAGCTCCAAATTGAATCATTAAGATATCGAAAATACCACAGAAATGTGACTTGTTCCTTGTAACAGTGAGACTGAAACATTTCAGGGTACTATTCAACCAAGAAGGATTCCGAGAAAAGTCAGGATCAGGATTGAAAGAGAAAGGGAGACAGTAAAAAGGGGGGAGTGAGAGAGGGGGTAGAAAGAGAGAGAGAGAGAGAGAGAGACACGGTCAGCTCCTGGATGGGGAAGGATTCTCTGTTCCTTCACCCATTTTAACATTGTACCATTTAGTTTAGACAGAGAGACATAGACTGACAGGGTGACTGACAGAGAAAGAAGGACATTTAACGTCGGATAGTGGAAGAGGAGGATGTAATTTAACCCCACAACCCTGTTCCGGCATTCAATGAGATCAGGGCTGATCTGTGATCTAACTTACACCATATATCCTACCTTTGCCCCTTATCTCTTACTATCTTTGCTTAACAAGAATCTATCAATCACAGGTTTAAAAATTAACCAATAATCCAGCATGAAATTTCCACAAACAATATCATGAGGGTGTGATGGCTCCCACAGTGGAATAGCTTACTGGATGTTTAAAATGGAGGCTATTTCTTCTGGATCATCAAACGTATCTGCCTGGGCCCCAACATCATCGACATTTCCCCCTCTCCGGACGTTTTTTTCTCTCCATATCTCTTATATGTTTGTGTCCACAGCAGTGAAGGATTACATCAAATTAAAATCTCTGACATTATCCTTTTCATCCACCTCAACAATCTCTCTCTCTCCAACTTTGTCCCTCTCTACAGCACTCTCTCTGCCTTCATATCTAACCCTCTCTCCCTCTGTCTCGGTCCTAATGTCAGAGATAGCAGGAGGGAGAGACAGAGAGAGAATGTTGAAGGAACTATACTCTGTTCCTAAGCTGTGCTGAACCTGCTCTGGGAGTGTTTGATGGGCTACATTAATCGGCCGTGTACAGTCCTGTATCAGGCTGTGAAGAAAACAGCTTGTTCAGTGTACAACGGGTCAAAGGGAACGATTCACTCCTGTCTGCGACTGGGAAGAGAGACTGACCTTAACATCAAGGCAGCGTTTGACCGAGTGTGACATCGAGGAACCTGATGGACAGATGGAGGGACAGAGAGAGAGACAGAGACAGAGAGAGAAGGAGAGAGAGGGATTGACAGAGAGCGAAAGACAGATGGAGGAGCAAAGAAAGAGACCGAGAGAGGAGAGAGATGGAGAGACAGAGAGGGAAAGACAGATGGACGGACAGAGAGAGAGAGGCAGAGAGAATGAGAGAAGGAGCGAGAGAAGGAGAGAGACGGAGAAACAGAGAGGGAAAGACAGATGGAGGGACAAGAGAGACAGACAGAGAGAGTGGCAGAGACAGAGATAGAAGGAGAGAGAGGGAGTGACAGGCGGTGGGGAAGAGAGATGGAGAGAGAGAGAGAGACAGAGAGAGAAGGAGAGAGAGTGAGAGACAGAGAGGGAAAGACAGATGGAGGGACAGGGAGAGAGAGGCAGAGATGGAAGGAGAGTGAGGGAGTGTCAGGGAGGGAAAGACAGATGGAGGGACAGAGAGAGAGAGAGACAGAGAGATTGGCAGTGCTAGAAGGGGAGAGAGGGAGTGACAGGGAGGGAAAGACAGATGGAGAGACAGAGAGAGAGAGACAGAGAGAGAGGCAGAGATAGAAGGAGAGTGAGGGAGTGTCAGGGAGGGAAAGACAGATGGAGGGGCAGAGGGAGATGGACAGAGAGAGAGACAGAGATAGAAGGAGAGTGAGGGAGTGTCAGGCAGGGAAAGGCAGAAGAAGGGACAGAGAGAGAGAGACAGAGAGAGAAGGAGAGAGACGGTGTGACAGGGAGGGAAGGACAGATGGAGAGACAAAGAGAGAAAGACAGAGTGAGATGGAGAGAGATGGAGAGACAGGGAGGGGAAGACAGATGGAGGCAAAGAGAAAGAGAAGGAGAAAGGGAGTGACAGAGAGGGAAAGACAGATGGAGGAACAGAAAGAGAGACAGAGATAGAAGGAGAGAGAGGGAGAGCCAGAGAGGGAAAGACAGATGGAGGGACAGAGAGAGAGAGACAGAGAGAGAAGGAGAGAGATGGAAGGACAGGGAGGGAAGGACAGATGGAGAGACAAAGAGAGAAAGACAGAGTGAGATGGAGAGAGATGGAGAGACAGGGAGGGGAAGACAGATGGAGGGAAAGAGAAAGAGAAGGAGAAAGGGAGTGACAGAGAGGGAAAGACAGATGGAGGAACAGAAAGAGAGACAGAGATAGAAGGAGAGAGAGGGAGAGCCAGAGAGGGAAAGTCACATGGAAAGACAGAGAGTGATAGATGGAGATGGAAGGAATGAGAGGGAGAGAAAGAGAGGGAAAGACAGATGGAGAGACAGAGAGAGAGAGAGGCAGAGATGGAAGGAGAGAGAGGGAGTGATTGGAAGGGAATGACAGATGGAGTGACAGAGAGAGAGAGACAGGGAGAGAGATGGAGTGACAGGGTGGGAAGGACAGATGGAGGGATAGAGAGAGAGACAGAGTTAGAAGGAGAGAGAGGGAGTGTCAGGGTGGGAAAGACAGATGGAGAGAAAGAGAGAAGGAGAGAGTTAGAAGGAGAGAGAGGGAGAGACAGGGAGGGAAGGACAGACGGAGGAATAGAGAGAGACGGAGACAGAAGGAGAGAGAGGGAGACGCAGAGAGGGAAAGAATGATGGAGAGACAGAGAGAGAGAGGCAGAGATGGAAGGAGAGAAAGGGATTGATAGGGAGAGAAGGACAGATGGGAAGACAGAGAGAAAGAGAGAGATAGAAGGAGAGAGAGGGAGAGACAGAGAGGGAAAGACAGATGGAGAGACAGAGAGAGAAGGAGTGACAGGGAGGGAATGACAGATGGAGAGATAGAGAGAGAGATAGAGACAGAAGGAGAGAGACAGAGAGGGAAAGACAAATGGAGGGACAGAGTGAGAGACAGGGAGAGAATGAGAGAGAGGGAATGATAGAGACGGAAAGACAGATGGAGGGACAGAGAGAGAAGGAGAGAGAGGGAGTGACAGAGAGGGAAAGACAGATGGAGAGACAGACAGAGAGGCAGAGTCAGAGAGAGAAGGAGAGAGAGGGAGAGACAGAGAGGGAAAGGCAGTTGGAGAGAAAGAGAGCGAGACAGAGAGAGAGGGAGAGACAGAGATAGAAGCAGAGAGAGGGAGAGACAGAAAGGGAAGGACAGATGGAGGGACACAGACAGAGGAGGAGACAGCGAGAGAAGGAGAGAGAGGGAGTGACGGGGGCGGGGGGGTGGGGGAGAGACAGATGGAGAGACAGAGTGAGAGAGAGTCAGATGGAACGAGAGAGCGGGCGTGACAGGGAGAGAAATACAGATGGAGGGACAGAGTGAGAGACAGAGAGAGAAGGAGAGAAATGGAGTGACAGGGACGGAAGGACAGATGTAGGATAGAGAGACAGAGACAGAGATAGAAGGAGAGAGTGGTAGTGACAGTGATGGAAAGACAAATGGAGGAACAGAGAGAGGGACAGAGATAGAAGGAGAGAGAGGGAGTGTCAGGGAGGGAAACACAGATGGAGGGACAGAGAGAGAGAGACAGAGAGAGAAGGAGAGAGATGGAGCAACAGGGAGGGAAGGACAGATGGAGGGATAGAAGAGAGACAGAGATAGAAGGAGAGAGAGGGAGTGTCAGGGAGGAAAGGACAGATGGAGGGACAGAGAGAGAGACAGAGATGGAAGGAAAGAGAGGGAGTGTCAGGGAGGGAAAGACAGATGGAGGGACAGAGAGAGAGACAAAGAGAGAGAGAAGTAGAGAGAGGGAGAGACAGAGAGGGAAAGACAGATGGAGAGACAGAGAGAGAGGCAGAGATGGAATGAAAGAGAGGGAGTGACAGGGAGGGAAAGACAGATGGAGAGACAGCGAGAAAGACAGAGATGGAAGGAGAGAGAGGGAGTGTCATGGAGGGAAAGATAGATGGAGGGACAAAGTGAGAGACAGAGAGAGAATGGGAGAGATGGAGTGACAGGGAGGGAAGGACAGATGGAGGGATAGCTGGAGAGAGACAGAGATAGGAGAGAGATGGAGTGACAGAGAGGGAAAGTCAAATGGAGGGACAGAGAGAGAAGTAGAGACTGAGATAGACAGATAGAGAGGGAGTGACAGAGGGAGAAAGACAGATGGAGGGACAGAGAGAGGGAAGGAGCGAGAGGTAGAGGCAGAGAGAAGGAGAGAGGGAGAGATGGAGTGACAGAGTGGGAAGGACTGATGGAGGAACAGAGAGATAGACAGAGATAGAAGGAGAGAGAGGGAGTGACAGAGAGGGAAAGGTAAAATGGATACAGAACTAGATCGTTCATAGAAGACAGAGGGTAGCAGTGGAAGGGTGTTTTTCTGAATGGAGGGATGTGACGAGTGGTGTTCCGCAGGGATCAGTGCTGGGACCTTTGCTGTTTGTAGGATATATAAATGATTTGGAGGAAAATGTAGCTGGTCTGATTAGTAAGTTTGCGGACGACACAAAGGTTGGTGGAGTTGCGGATAGTGATGAGGATTGTCAGAGGATACAGCAGGATATAGATCGGTTGGAGACTTGGGCGTAGAAATGGCAGATGGAGTTTAATTCGGACAAATGTGAGGCAATACATTTCTGAAGGTCTAATGCAGGTGGGAAGTATACAGTAAATGGCAGAACCCTTAGGAGTATTGACAGGCAGAGAGATCTGGGCGTACAGGTCCACAGGTCACTGAAAGTGGCAACGCAGGTGGATAAGGTAGTCAAGAAGCCATACGGCATACTTGCCTTCATCGGTCGGGTCATAGAGTATAAAAATAGGCAGGTCATGTTGCAGCTGTACAGAACTTTAGATCGGCCACACTTAGAATTCTGGTCGTCACACTACCAGAAGGACGTGGAGGCTTTGGAGAGGGTACAGAGGAGGTTTACCAGGATGTTGCCTGGTCTGGAGGGCATTAGCTATGAGGAGAGGTTGGATAAACTCGGATTGTTTTCACTGGAACGACGGAGGTGGAGGGGCGACATGATAGAGGTTTACAAAGTTATAAGTGGCATGGACAGAGTGGATAGTCAGAAGCTTTTTCCCAGGGTGGAAGAGTCAGTTACTGGGGGACAGAGGTTTAAGGTGAGAGGGGCAAAGTTTAGAGGGGATGTGCGAGGCAAGTTCCTTACACAGAGGGTGGTGTGTGCCTGGAACGTGTTGCCGGGGGAGGTGGTGGAAACAGGTACCATAGAGACGTTTAAGAGACATCTTGACAAATACATGAATAGGATGGGAATAGAGGGATACGGACCCCGGAAGTGCAGAAGGTTTTAGTTTAGGCAGGCATCAAGATCGGCGCAGTCTTGGAGGGCCGAATGGCCTGTTCCTGTGCTGTACTGTTCTTTGTTCTTTGACAGATGGAGGGACAGAGAGAGAGACAGAGAGAGAAGGAGAGAGAGGGAGAGACAGAGAGGGAAAGACAGATGGAGGGACAGAGAGAGAGACAGAGAGGCAGAGAGAGAGATAGAAGAAGAGAGACGGAGAGACAGAGAGGGAAAGACAGATGGAGGGAGAGAGTGAGAGACAGAGAGAGAAGGAGAGAGATGGAGTGACAGGGAAGGAAGGATAGATGGAGGGACAGAGAGAGAGGCAGAGACAGAGATCGAAGGAGAGAGATGGAGGGACAGAGAGGGAAAGACAGATGGAGAGACAGAGATAAAGAGGCAGAGATGGAAGGAGAGAGAGGGAGCGAAAGGAAGGGAAAGACAGATGGAGAGACAGAGAGAAAGACAGAGATAGAAGGAGAGTGAGGGAATGTCATGTCGAGAAAGACAGATGGAGGGACAGAGAGAGAGACTGAAAGAGAAAGAAGGATACTTCACAGGGGATATTGGAAGAGGAAGATGCAATTCAACCCCACAATCCAGTTCCGGCATCAAATGAGATCTTGGCTGATCTGTGATGCAACTTACACCATATATCCTGCCTTTGCCCCTTATCTCTTAATACCTTTGGTTAACAAGAATCTATCAATCACAGATTTAAAAATTAACCAATATGCCAGCAAGAAATTTGCACAACAAATATCATGAGGGTGTGATGGCTCCCACAGTGGAATAGCTTGCTGGATGTTTAAAATGGAGGCTGTTCCTTCTAGATCATCAAACGTACCTGCCTGTGCCCCAACTTCATCTACATTTCCCCATCTCCCGATGTGTTTTTCTCTCCATATCTATCTCTAATATGTTTGTGTGCACAGCAGTGAAGGATTACATCAAATTAATATATCTTACATTATCCTTTTCATCCACCTCAACAATCTCTCTCCAACTTTGTCCCTCTCTTCAGCCCTCTCTCTGCCTTCATAACTAACCCTCTCTCCCTCTGTCTCTCTCCTAATGTCAGAGATAGCAGGAGGGAGAGACAGAGAGAGAATGTTGAAGGAACTGTACTCTGTTCCTAAGCTGTGCTGAACCTGCTCTGGGAGTGTTCGATGGGCTTCATTAATTGGCCGTGTACAGTCCTGTATCAGGCTGTGAAGAAGCACAGCTTGTTCAGTGTACAATGGGTCAAAGGGAAAGATTCACTCCTGTCTGCTACTGGGAAGAGAGACAGACCTTAACATCAAGGCAGCGTTTGACAGAGTGTGACATCGAGGAGCCCGAGTAAAACTGAAGTCAGTGGGAATCCGCTGGTTGGAGTCATACCGAGCACAAAGGAAGATGGTTGTGGTTGTTGGAGGTCAATCATCTCAGTCCCAGGACATCACTGCAGGAGTTCCTCAGGGTAGTGTCCGAGGCCCAACCATCTTCAGCTGTGATCACAGGAGAAAATATTGGAAATACTGAGCAGGTCAAGCAGCATCTGTGGAGAGAAAAACAGAGTTAGTGATTCAGCTCGATGCTTTCCAGATTTCCAGCATCCACAGTATTTTGCCTCAGATAATGAAGCAATCCAGAGCCACATGCACCGAGACCCAGACAACATTCAGGTTTGGGCCGACCAGTGGCAAGTAACATTCACGTCACACAAGTGCCAGGCAATGACCATCTGCAACAAGAGAGAATCCAACCACCTCCCCTTGGCATTCAAAGCATTATCCCATCGCTGAATCACCCAGCGTCAACATCCTGGGGAAACATTGACCAGGAACTTAGCTGACGAAATCACATCAATACTGTGGCTACAAGTGATTCACCCCCTGACTCCCCAAAGCCTTTCCATCACCTGCAAGACACAAGTTAGGTGTGTGATGGTATCTCTGTGAGCCCACACCTGGAGTATTGTGTACAGTCCTGGTCTCAGTACTGAAGGAAGGATATACTTGTCTTAGAGGTGAGGGGGGAGAAAGAGAGAGAGAGGGGGGTGAGGGAGAGAAAGAGAGAGAGAGAGTGACGGAGTGAAGGAGAAGGTGAGGAATAAAAAATCCCAAAGACACTGCACAGGGTCCATTATAAAACAAAATCTGACACCAAACCCACAGAAGTTGAGATTAAGTGTGATGACAAAATGTTTGGTCAAAGAGGTTAGTTTTAAGGAACGTCTTTAAGCAGGAATGAGAGATAGAGAGACGGTGAGGTTTAGGGAAGGAATTCCCCAGTATTAACAGGCAGTGACATTAATTCCTGATTGTCGGTAGAGATTTGTTCGGAAAGGGTATTAATGTTTTCGGAGCCAAGACAGCTCAATGTGGAGAAGGAGAAAATCAGCCATGACCTGAATGAATGGGCAGGACAGTCTCGAGGGGACGAATGGCCTCCTCCTGTCTTCCGAAGGGCTTTATTAATATCCCTGCCAATGCATTGATGGTTTTCTGCTTCAAAAAATGACCAGTTTGGGGCTCTCTCTAAACCCTCCCGCCAGCCTTGGAACGACTCACGGATTCATGTCTAAGGGAACTGATCAATTGTTCTGGTAGAATTTCCCCCTTTGTTGATGGGTTAATAAAGCCGATGGGATCCTGAGCTTTATAAACAGGTATAGAGTGTAAAAGTCAGGAAGTGATGCTAAACATTTATAAAATAATAGTTTGTCCTCAGCTGCAGTATTGTGTCCAATTCTGGAACCACACTTTAGGAAAGACATGGAGGCTTTGGTGAATGTACAGAAGAGATTTACTGGAACGGTTCCTGGATGAGATTATTACAGTTACACTGATAGACTGGAGAAACTGGGCTTGTTCTCCTTCGAGCAGAGAAGATTAAAAGGAGATTTGATCGAGGTGGATAAAATCATGAAAGCTTTCGATGGAGGAAATAAAGAGAAAGTGTTTCCAATGGCTGAAGGATTGATAACCAGAGAGCACAGATTGAAGGTGATCGGCAAAAACAAACATTGGAGACATGAGGAAAAGGATTTTTTTTCCACACAAGTGCTTCAGATTTGAAATGCAATGTCTGATAGTGGTGGAGACAGATTCAATAGTAACTTTCAAAAGGACAATTGGAGAAATCATTGAAAGAGAAAAAAATCAACAGGCACTTGGAGAGGTTTGAGTTAATTCGGGAAAGCCAGCAAGAATTTGATGAAGTAACAGAGAAGCTTGATGAAGGGAATGCAATGGATTTTATATGGATTTGAAGAAAGCGTTTGACAAAGTTCTTTCTTTTTCTTTTGGGCCTCCTTATCTCGAGAGACAATGGATACGCGCCTGGAGGTGGTCAGTGGTTTGTGAAGCAGTGCCTGGAGTGGCTATAAAGGCCAATTCTGGAGTGACAGGCTCTTCCACAGGTGCTGCAGAGAAATTTGTTTGTTGGGGCTGTTGCACAGTTGGCTCTCCCCTTGCGCCTCTGTCTTTTTTCCTGCCAACTACTAAGTCTCTTCGACTCGCCACAATTTAGCCCTGTCTTTATGGCTGCCCGCCAGCTCTGGCGAATGCTGGCAACTGACTCCCACGACTTGTGATCAATGTCACACGATTTCATGTCGCGTTTGCAGACGTCTTTATAACGGAGACATGGACGGCCGGTGGGTCTGATACCAGTGGCGAGCTCACTGTACAATGTGTCTTTGGGGATCCTGCCATCTTCCATGCGGCTCACATGGCCAAGCCATCTCAAGCGCCGCTGACTCAGTAGTGTGTATAAGCTGGGGATGTTGGCCGCTTCAAGGACTTCTGTGTTGGAGATATAGTCCTGCCACCTGATGCCAAGTATTCTCCGAAGGCAGCGAAGATGGAATGAATTGAGACGTCGCTCTTGGCTGGCATACGTTGTCCAGGCCTCGCTGCCGTAGAGCAAGGTACTGAGGACACAGGCCTGATACACTCGGACTTTTGTGTTCCGTGTCAGTGCGCCATTTTCCCACACTCTCTTGGCCAGTCTGAACATAGCAGTGGAAGCCTTACCCATGCGCTTGTTGATTTCTGCATCTAGAGACAGGTTACTGGTGATAGTTGAGCCTAGGTAGGTGAACTCTTGAACCACTTCCAGAGCGTGGTCGCCAATATTGATGGATGGAGCATTTCTGACATCCTGCCCCATGATGTTCGTTTTCTTGAGGCTGATGGTTAGGCCAAATTCATTGCAGGCAGACGCAAACCTGTCGATGAGACTCTGCAGGCATTCTTCAGTGTGAGATGTTAAAGCAGCATCGTCAGCAAAGAGGAGTTCTCTGATGAGGACTTTCCGTACTTTGGACTTCGCTCTTAGACGGGCAAGGTTGAACAACCTGCCCCCTGATCTTGTGTGGAGGAAAATTCCTTCTTCAGAGGATTTGAACGCATGTGAAAGCAGCAGGGAGAAGAAAATCCCAAAAAGTGTGGGTGCGAGAACACAGCCCTGTTTCACACCACTCAGGATAGGAAAGGGCTCTGATGAGGAGCCACCATGTTGAATTGTGCCTTTCATATTGTCATGGAATGAGGTAAATTGACAAAGTAGCACATAAAATTCTGGGTAACAAAACTGAGGCTCATGGGATAGGAGGGCCAGTGTCAGCTTGGATCAAAATTGGTGAAAGGACAGAAAACAGCCAGTTGTGGTAAATGGTTGTTTTTCAGACTGGAAGATGGTAGACAGCAGTGTTCCCCAAAAGTCAGTGCTTCTTGTAAAATTTTAATATTTGCCGCTAACGAACTTGGAGGAGATGCAAACAGTGAGGGTGACACCAATCGACTACAACAGGACATAGATAGGTGAGCAGAATGGGCAGACAAATGTCAGAAGGAATTTAATACAGGGAAATGTGAGCTGGGCAGAAGGGATAGGGAGAGGGAATATAGACTTAATGGCCCAGTTCTAGGGAGTGTGCAGGGACAGAGAGACCTGGGGATACATGTACATACATCTTTGAAGGTGGCAGGACATATTGAGAAAGTAGTCAGCAAAGCATATGGGATCTTGGGCTTCATAAACAGAGATTTTGAGTACAAAATCATGAAAATTATGCTGAATGTTTATAAACCTCTGGTTAGGCCATGACCAGAACACTACATCCAATTCTGGTGACCACTCTTTCAGAAGGATGTGAGAGTCCATTGTAGGGAGCAGAGGGGATGGTGGATCCAGGGATGGGGGATTTTAGCAAAGTGGACTGGAAACAGCTACTTGAAGGTCAATCAGTGTCAGAGCAGTGAGAGTTACTGAGGGTTGATATCAAATATGTTCACACAAAGACAAACAGGGTGGGACTCCCAAATCTAGAGCCCCTTGGATGTCAAGGATCAAACCGGGTACGATAAGGCACAAGAGGGAAGCTGATGTCAGATACCGAGAGCTCAATACAACAGAAAGCTGAGAGGAGTGTAGAAAGTACAAGGGTGAAATTAAAAAGCAAATTAGGAGAGCAAAGAAATGGCCGGAAAATAATATTACCATTAAAAGCAAAGAAATCACAAAGATGTTTTATAAATACATGAAGAGCAAGAGGATAAATAAGGATAGAGTATTAGGGACCAAAAAGGGAATGTGTGTATGGAGGTGGGAGATGTGGGTATGGTTCTTAATGAATACTTTGTCTCCCTCTTTATAAAAGAGGGGGAACGATGCAGATATTGTAGTTAAAGAGGAGGAGTGTGAAATATTGGATGGGATAAACAGAGTGAGAGGGAAATATTAAGGTGTTTGGCAACTTTGAAAGTGGATAAATGGTCAGGCCTGGATGCATTGGAACCAGTTCAGAGAAGGTTCACTCGGCTGATTCCTGGGATGAAGGGGTTGTCTTGTGAGGAATGGTTGAACAGGTTGGGCCTATACTCATTGGAGTTTAGAAGAATGAGAGGTGATCTTATTGAAACATACTAAATACTTAAAGGGATAGACAGGTTAGATGCAGGTAAGATGTCTCCTTTGGTTCGGGAGTCGAGAACCAGGGGACACAATTTCAAAATCAGGGGGAAGCCACTGAGGTCAGAGATGGGGGAGAAATGTCTTTGCTCAGAGGGTTGTGAATCTTTGGAATTCTCTGCTCCAGTGGGCTGTGGAAGCTCAGGCTGGGAAAAAGGCATTGAAGTGGATGATCAGCCATGATCGTATTGAATGGCAGAGCAGGCTCGATGGGCTGAATGGCCTACTCCTGTTCCTATGTTCCCAAGTTGCTGAAATAGTTTCTCCCAAACTACCCCATCAGTTCCCCTTAATATCTCAACAGATTTGATCAAATCACCTTGATCCTCCTAAATTCCAGGCAATAAATCCCTAGTTTGTGTAATATCACCTCGTAATTTAACCCTTGGAGTCCAGTTATCATTCTGGTAAATCTACACTGCACTCAAATGGACATGGACCCCCCCAAAGTCTCTTTCAACCGCCAGTGTTTCTAGCTTTACACCATTTATAAAGTACTCTGTTCTAGTCTTTTTTACTGACATGGAAATCTAACTGCCACAGTTTTGCCCATTTATTTAAGATATTAATATCTCTTTGTAATTTGATGCTTCCAGCTACACTGCTTACAATGCTGCCTATTTTTGTGTCATTGGTAAACTTGGGTATGTTGCATTCTACCACATCATCTTAAATCATTAATAAATACAGCAAAACTGAGACACACACGGGCTTTGCACTAGTAGACAGGAGTGAATCATTCCAACCTAGAGGCTTTTTAACTCCAGATTTATGTTTTTTGAAAGAAAAAATAGAATTCAAATTCACAACAGCCCTGTGTGGGATTTGAACTCCTACTTTTTCAATCATCAGCTCAGGCCTTCAAATTAAAACCCATAAAAAGAGATTCATTTTCCTACTGCTGATGTCTGACTGACTGAGGTTTTGTATATTGTTCCCTTCGCCTCTTCTTCCATGTGTTTGAAGTCTTTGAAGTTTGTCAGACATTGGTAAACTACTTCATGTGGTGTTGTGTAAATACCTTCAATTCTGTGTATCTGGAAGGGACACAATTCAAATTCTCACCTTATTGCATCAACTAAAACCTGCAGTTCCATTCAAACAACTCTATTTCCTGTCTCTGCAAAGACAGCTCACACTTCCACAATGCAGGAATGTCTGAATGGAAACAGCTTTTGACACATTTCCCAACATGTTTGCCAACACTTTTCAGGATGAAGCCAAATTCAACTTAGAGATTGCAAGCCCCAAATTGAATCTTTTAGATGTAAAAAGTGACACAAATGAAATCCCAGATCTCTCTGTCCCTGCACCCATTTGAACATTGTACCATTTAGTTTATATCGCTTCTCCTCAGCCTTCCTTCCAAAATGCATCATTTTACATTTCTCAGCATTGAAGTTAACCTGCTATGTGTCTGACCATTTCACCAGACTGCCTCTATCCTCCTGAAGTCTACTCCTATTCCCTTCACTGTTTATTACATTGCAAATGGCACAATGTTGAAGTTATTCCCTGTATACCCAAGTCTAAGTCATTCATATATCAATAAGATCAGTGGTCCTAATCAAAACCCTTGGGGAATACCACAATTTACACTGTATACAGTGAGTACAAAAGCCGAGAGGGTGCGCTGAACATTTATAAAGCTCTGGTCAGGTAACAGAGAGGGAGAGACTGGGATTCAGAGGGTAACGGAGAGGGAGAGACTGGGACTCAGAGGGTAACGGAGAGGGAGAGACTGGGATTCAGAGGGTAACGGAGAGGGAGAGACTGGGACTCAGAGGGTAAGAGAGAGGGAGAGACTGGGACTCAGAGGGTAACAGAGAGGGAGAGACTGGGATTCAGAGGGTAAGAGAGAGGGAGAGTCTGGGATTCACAGGGTAAAAGAGAGGGAGAGTCTGGGATTCAGAGGGAAACATAGAGGGAGAGACTGGGATTCAGATGGTAACAGAGAGGGAGAGTCTGGGATTCAGAGGGAAGCAGAGAGGGAGAGACTGGGATTCAGAAGGTAATAGAGAGGGAGAGTCTGGGATTCACAGGGTAACAGAGAGGGAGAGACTGGGATTCAGAGGGTAATAGAGAGGGAGAGTCTGGGATTCACAGGGTAACAGAGAGGGAGAGTCTGGGACTCAGAGGGTAAGAGAGAGGGAGAGACTGGGATTCACAGGGTAACAGAGAGGGAGAGTCTGGGATTCAGAGGGAAACATGGAGGGAAAGACTGGGATTCAGAGATTAACAGAGGGGGAGAGAATGGGATTCAGAGGGTAACGGAGAGGGAGAGACTGGGATTCAGAGAGTAACAGAGAGGGAGAGACTGGAATTCAGAGAGTAACAGAGAGGGAGAGACTGGGATTCAGAGGGTAACAGAGAGGGAGAGACTGGAATTCAGAGGGTAACAGAGAGGGAGAGACTGGGATTCAAAGGGTAACAGAGAGGGAGAGACTGGGATTCAGAGGGTAACAGAGAGGGAGAGACTGGGATTCAGAGAGTAACAGAGAGGGAGAGACTGGAATTCAGAGGGTAACAGAGAGGGAGAGACTGGGATTCAGAGGGTAACAGAGAGGGAGAGACTGGAATTCAGAGGGTAACAGAGAGGGAGAGACTGGGATTCAGAGGGTAACAGAGAGGGAGAGACTGGGATTCAGATGGTAACAGAGAGGGAGAGACTGGGATTCAGAGAGTAACAGAGGGAAAAATAGAGTTGGTGAGGGCAACATAGAAATTTTAAGGCACAGAAAGCGGCCACTTGGCCCATTCTATCTGTGCCAGCCGAAAAACGATCAACCTATTCTAATCCCACCTTCCAGCATTTGGTCCGAGCACTGCAGCTTACCGCACTTGAGGTGCCTATCCAGACTCCTTCTGAATGAGTTGAGGGTCTCTGCCTCAACTACCCTTTCAGGCAGTGAGTTCCAGACCATCGCGACCCTCTGGGTGAAAAAGATTTTCCTCAACTCCCCTCTAATTTATCGACCAATCACTTTAAATCTATGCACCCTCGTCACTGACCTTTCTGCTATGGTTCTCTGCCCTTCACCTCCACTCCATCCAGGACCCTCAACATTTTGTACATTTCAATCAGATCTCCCCTCAGCCTTCTCTGTTCCAAGGACAACAACCCCTGCCTATCCTCATAGTTACAATTCTCCAGTCCTGGCAACATCCTAGAAAATGGGAGAGAGACAAAGTCCCGTGTTCATAACACATGGATAAAGAGGTTAATCATCTGAGCTGTTACTCTGAGACAGAGACAGAGAGGGATGGAGAGAGCGAGAAAGAGAGAGAGAGAGGGAGGGAGAGAGGGAGGGAGAGAGGGAGGGAGAGAGGGAGGGAGAGAGGGAGGGATGGTGTGGGGGAGACACAAACTGAGACGTGGACAGAGGCAGCGAGAGGGAGAAAGGGAGAGAGAGAGAGAGGCAGAGAGAGAGATAGAGAGAGACAGAGAGAGGGAGCGATGGTGTGAGGGAGGCACAAATTGAGACATGGACAGAGGTTGAGAAAGAGAGAGAGGGAGAGACAGAGAGAGAGAGCTGGGGGAGAGACAGATAGAGAGTGAGAGAGGCACAGAGAGAGGAGACACAGAGAGGCAGACATAGAGAGGCAGACAGAGAGCTAGAGAGAGACAGAGAGAGAGGGAGAGATGGTGTGAGGGAGGCACAAATGGAGACATGGACAGAGGTAGAGAGAGAGAGGGAGAGATAGCGAGAGAGAGAGGGGGATAAGACAGATAGCGAGGGACAGAGGCAGTGTGAGAGAGGCAATGTGAGAGAGGCAGATTAGAAGGTAGCAAATGTAACCCCACTATTTACAAAAGGAAGGAGAGAGAAAATGGGGAACTAAAGACCTGTTCGTCTAACATCAGTCATAGGGAAAATGTTCGAATCTATAATAAAGGATGTGATAACAGGACACTTAAAGAGAGATTGCGGGGGAGGGGGGAGAGAGAAATGGGGGGAGAGAGAAATGGGGGGGGAGAGAGAGGGGGGAGAGTGCGTGAGTGAGACGGAGCAAAGGAGAGAGATACTAGGTTAGGTGGGACAATAAGCTGTGAGGAGAACACAAATAGACGACAAAGAGAGATGGTTTGGGATAGACAGCGATAAATGTCCCAGTGTTGTGGTAACATAAAATGGCCACTGAAAATGAACCTAAAATGGCTGACTGATGTGTGTGGATTTCCACAGATGAGAGGAGAGAGAGACAGACAGACAGACAGACAGAAAGAGAGACAAAGAGGGAGACAGAGACCAAGACACAGAGAGTGATCGCAGGATATTTGTCATAGGACAGAGGAAGAGGAGGAGGCCATTTGGCCCCTCAACCCTGTTCTGTCATTCAATGAGCTCATGGCTGATGTGTGATCTAACTCCATGTACCGATCTTTGTCCCTTAATACCTTTGGTTAACAAAAATCTATCAAACTCAGATTTAAAAATTAACAAGTGTCTCAGCATCAATTGCTGATTGTGGAAGAGAGTTTCAAACTGATACCACCCCTGGTGTGTTGAAGTGTTTCTTCATTTCACTCCTGAAAGGTTTTGAGACTACGTTTAGATTTTTAGACTATGCCCCAAGTTCCTGACTCCGCAGCCAGTGGGAATATTTACTCTCAGTCCACCCTATCAGTTTCACTTATTATTTTGCAAACTTTCATCAAATCACCCAATAACCTTCAAAATTCCAGGGATACAGAGTAAATCTCCAGCTACACTGTCCCATTAAACATTCCCAAGCCAAGCACAATGTTGGATTTGACACAGAGTAAATTTCCCTCGACGTTGTCACATCACACACTCCCAGGGCAGGAACATCATGGGGTGGATACAGAGTGAATCTCACTCTACACTGTCCGATAGAGACAGAGAGAGAGAGAGACAGAAAAAGAGAAACAGAGAGACATAGACTAACAGGGTGACTGAAAGAGAAAGAAGGATATTTAACAGGGGATATTGGAAGAGGAGGATGCAATTTAACCCCACAACTCTGTTCCTGCATTCAATGAGATCTTGGCTGATCTGTGATCAAACTTACACCATATATCCTGCCTTTGCCCCTTATCTCTTAATACCTTTGGTTAACAAGAATCTATCAATCACAGGTTTAAAAATTAACCAATAAGCCAGCATGAAATTTCCACAAACAGTATCATGAGGGTGTGATGGCTCCCACAGTGGAATAGCTTGCTGAATATTTAAAATAGAGCCAGAGAGAGAGAGACAGAGATAGGAGAGAGAGGGAGAGACAGAGAGGGAAAGACAGATGGAGGAACAGAGAGAGAGACAGAGATGGAAGGAGAGAGAGGGTGGGCAAGACAGATGGAGGGACAGAGAGAGAGAGATACAGGGATAGAAGGAGAGAGAGGGAGAGACAGAGAGGGAAAGACAGATGGAGGGATAGAGAGAGAGAGATACAGGGATAGGAGGAGAGAGAGGGAGAGGCAGAGAGGGAAAGACAGATGGAGAGAGAGAGAGAGAGAGAGTGCCAGAGATGGAAGGAGAGAGAGGGAGAGACAGGGAGGGAAGGACAGATGGAGGGATAGAGAGAGAAGGAGAGAGATGGAGTGACAGGGAGGGAAGGACAGATGGAGGGATAGAGACAGAGAGAGGCAGAGACAGAGAGAAAAGGAGAGAGTGGGAGAGACACAGAGGGAAAGGCAGTTGGAGAGACAGAGAGATAGACAGAAAGAGAAGGAGAGAGAGGGAGTGACAGGGAGGGAAGGACCGATGGAAAGACAGAGAGAGAGAGACAGAGAGAGAAGGAGAGAGAGGGAGTGTCTGGGAGGACAGAACTGGACACAATACTAGTTGAGGATGAAGCAGTGTTTTATAAAGCTTCATCATCACCTCCTTGCTTTTATACTCTAAGCCTCTATTTACAAAGCCTAGGATCCCAAATGCCTTTTAACCACTTTCTCAACTAGCTCTGCCACCTTCAATTTGTGCACAGACATCCCCAGGTCTCTCTGTTCCTGCACCCACTTCCTTCTGTTCTTAGGTTCTCATAACACAGAGGGACAGGAGGACAGGGAGGTCTGGAAAGAAGGAGGGGGAGAGAGAGCAAACAAACAGGAAACACGTATGGGAACACCACCACCTGCAAGTTTCCCTTAAGTCACACACCATCCTGACTTGGAACTATATCGCTGCTCCTTCACTGTGACTGGGTCAAAATCCTGGATCTCCCTTCCTAACAGCACTGTGGGTGTACCTACCCCACATGGACTGCAGCGGTTCAAGAAGGAGGCTCAACACCACCTTCTCAAGGGCAATTGTGAATGGGCAATAAATGCTGTCCTGGCCACTAACGCACACATCCAACAAATGAATCAAGAAAATAAAAATTTGACACTGAGTCACTTCAGGAGATATTAGACCAGATGACCAAAAACTTGCTCAGAGGTTGGTTTGAGGGAGAATCCTCAAAGAGGAAAGAGAGTTAGTGAGATGGTGAGGTTTGGGAAAGGAATTCCAGAGTTAGGGCCTTGGCAGCTTGAAGGCACGGCCACCAATGGTGGAACGATTCAAATTGGGGATGTTCAAGAGGCCAGAATTAGAGGATGGCAGATATTGGTGGATTGTGGAGCTGGAGGAGATTGCAGAGATAGGGAGGGGTCATTTGTGGAAGACAATTCCAAAATTCCACCATCCTTTGTGTGTAGAAGTGTTAATAAATTTCACCCTTGAAAGGGTCTTCGACTAATGTTCGATTTTTCGACTGTGCCCCTCGTCAGAGACTCCTCCAACCAGTGAGAAGAGTTTCTCTCTATCTACCCCATCAGTTTCCAGTATTGTCTTGTAAACTTTGATCAATTCACCCAGCACAGTGGCGCAGTGGTTAGCACCGCAGCCTCACAGCTCCAGCGACCCGGGTTCAATTCTGGGTACTGCCTGTGTGGAGTTTGCAAGTTCTCCCTGTGTCTGCGTGGGTTTCCTCCGGGTGCTCCGGTTTCATTCCACATGCCAAAGACTTGCAGGTTGATCGGTAAATTGGCCATTAGCAATTGCCCCTTGTATAGTTAGGTGGTAGGGAAATATGGGGACAGGTGGGGATGTGGTAGGAATATGGAATTAGTGTAGGATTAGTAGAAATGGGTGGTTGATGGTCGGCACAGACCCGGTGGGCCGAAGGGCCTGTTTCAGTGCTGAATCTCTAAATTAAACTAAACTAAACACCCCTGACACTTCAAAATTCCAGGGATACAGAGTAAAGCTCCGTCTAAACTGTCCCTTCAAATGCTGCCAAGCCAAGTACAGAATGGAGTTATCTACAGAGCAAATCTCTGTCCTCTCTGTTCTATAAAACACTCGCAGGACAGGTACAGTGTGGGGTTAGATACCGAGTAAAGCTGCCTCTGTATATGCCTCTCTTTCTCCTCCTCCATCCAGATGGAGAGAGTAACAGTGAGAAAGACAGGGATAGATATAGAGAGGGAATAACAGAGAGAGGGAAGGATCGCAATGGGGAGAGATTACCAGAGAGGAAGAGATTGGGATGGAGAGTGTCGGTCAGTGTCCCTGCAAAGCTGTGTGCAGCAGCCTGGAAGGTGCCACGCAGGTCCTGTTCCCTGATAAATAACACACGTCTTCGAAGATTCTTAAAAATTTAAAGGGACTGCACGTGGGACAAAAAAAACTTGCCGTGCACAACAACTAAATTTTCTGGGAACATTGGAGCCAGCTGTAGCTCAGTGGGTAATAATCCTGCCTCTGAGTTATACGTTTGTGGGTTCAGGTCTGAACACAAAATCTAGACTGATGTCACCCAACAGAAAATCAGAACAGACCAGCGAGACACAGAAAAGGAAACTTGTGTTGAATTTGTGAGCTTCGCTTTCTGTAATGTTTTAGTGTTTGGTCAGAATGTTGACCCAGTGAAATTTTGCCCCTGTGGCATGAGAGTTATCTGAATAGAGATTATAACATCTTATTACAACATGAAGGTACCGTGCGCACTGAGTATAACAACATTTGCAGCGTCCCATCATGTAAAATACTTTACTGGGTGTGGGATCAGGGTTTGATATTTCCAAAACACTGAGGGAAACTCGAACTTTTAATCAGCCCTGGGAGGAAAGTAAACCTGGAGACTTTCAAACAGTAATCAATGTCAGATTTGATCAATTATTAGGGATTAATCAATTTAGTATACAAAGCAGACAGAATATGCCGTTAAAGAGCGGGATATGGGTTTCCTACCAGCCTGCAGAAGGAAGTGCACCCTCTGCAGTTGTGGTATCACCAAAAGCAGCCAAATTAAAATAGCAAATTGATGTATGTGGAGTTTTACTGAGGTTCTGAGAGAGGAGAGAGAAACAGGCTAAGACACAGACAGCCAGACACACACAGAGAAACACACACACAGACCGACATGCACAGACACACAGACACAGAGACCGACATGCACAGACACACACACAAACGGACTGCCCAAGGGACAGAGAGTGACAGAAGAATATTTCAATTTCTATAATATTTCAATTTCAGTTTCTATAAGATCCCCCCTCATTCTTCTGAATTCCAATGAATATAATCCCAATCTACTCAGTCTCTCCTCATAAACCAACCCCCTCAACTCTGGAATCAACCTAGTGAACCTCCTCTGCACCCTCTCCAGTGCCAGTACATCCTTTCTCAAGTAAGGAGACCAAAACTGCACACAGTACTCCAGGTGCGGCCTCACCAGTACCTTATACAGCTGCAACATAACCTCTCTGCTTTTAAACTCAATCCCTTTCGCAATGAAGGACAAAATTCCATTTGCCTTCCTAATTACTTGCTGTACCTGCAGACCAACCTTTTGCGATTCATGCACAAGGACACCCAGGTCCCTCTGCATAGCAGCATGCTGCAACTTTTTACCATTCAAGTAATAATCCTTTTTACTGTTACTCCTACCGAAATGAATAACTTCACATTTATTAACATTGTATTCCATCTGCCAGACCTTTGCCCACTCACTCAATGTATCTATGTTCCTCTGCAAAGTTTCACAGTCATCTGCACACTTTGCTCTGCCACTCATCTTAGTGTCATCTGCAAACTTTAACAACCTACACGTGGTCCCCAACTCCAAATCATCGATATAAATTGTAAATAATTGGGGTCCCAACAGCGATCCCTGAGGCACACCACTCGTGACTGATTGCCAGCCAGAATAGCACTCATTTATCCCCACTCTCTGCTTCCTGTTAGTCAACCAGAGAGGGAAAGGCAGTTGGAGAGACAGAGAGAGAGAGAGACGCAGAGATGGAAGGAGAGAGATGGAGTGACAGGGAGGGAAAGACAGATGGAGGGACAGAGTGAGAGACAGAGAGAGGAGAGAGATGGAGTGACATGGAGGGAAGGACAGATGGAGAGACAGAGAACGAGAGACAGAGATAGAAGGAGAGAGAGGGAGTGACAGGGAGGGAAAGACAGATGGAAAGACTGAGAGAGAGAGAGGCAGAGATGGAAGGAGGGAGAGTGAGACAGAGAGGGAAAGACAGATGGAGGGACAGAGAGAGAGACACACAGAGATGGAAGGAGAGAGATGGAGTGACAGGGAGGGAAAGACAGATGGAGGGACAGAGTGAGGGACAGAGAGTGGAGAGAGATGGAGTGACAGGGAGGGAAAGACAGATGGAAAGACTGAGAGAGAGAGAGGCAGAGATGGAAGGATGGAGAGGCAGTGACAGGGAGGGAAAGACAGATGGAAAGACTGAGAGAGATAGACAGAGATAGAAGGAGAGAGAGGGAGTGACAGGGAGGGAAAGACAGATGGAAAGACTGAGAGAGAGAGACAGAGATAGAAGGAGAGAAATGGAGTGACAGGGAGGGAAGGACAGATGGAGAGACAGAGAGCGAGAGACAGAGATAGAAGGAGAGAGAGGGAGTGACAGGGAGGGAAAGACAGATGGAGCGACAGAGAGAGAGAGAGACCGAGATAGAAGGAGAGAGAGGGAGAGACAGGAAGGGAAAGACAGATGGAGAGACAGAGACAGGGAGAGAGATGGAGTGACAGGGAGGGAAGGACAGATGGAGGGACAGAGAGAGAGAGACAGAGAGAGAAGGAGAGAGATGGAGTGACAGGGAGGGAAGGACAGATGGAGAGGCAGAGATGGAAGGATTGAGAGAGTGTGTGACAGGGAGGGAAAGACAGATGGAAAGAGAGAGGGAGAGACAGACAGCGAGGGAAAGACATATGGAGGGGCAGAGAGTGAGACAGAGAGAGAAGGAGAGAGAGGGAGTGTCAGGGAGGGAAAGACAGATGGAGGGACAGAGAGAGAGCGAGAGACAGGGAGAGAGATGGAGTGACAGGGAGTGAAGGAAAGATAGAAGGATAGAGAGAGAGACAGAGAGAGGCAGAGACAGAGATCGAAGGAGGGAGATGGAGTGACGGGGGGTGGGGAGGGTGGTGCAGTAGACAGGTGGAGGGACAGAGAGAGAGAGGCAGAGATGGAAGTAGTGAGAGGGAGCGTCAAGGAGGGAAAGACAGATGGAGGGACAAAGTGAGAGACAGAGAGAGCAGGAGAGAGATGGAGTGACAGGGAGGGAAGGACAGATGGAGGGATAGAGAGGGAGAGACAGAGAGAGTGGCAGAGACAGAGATAGAAGCAGAGAGAGGGAGTGACAGGGAGCGAAAGACAGATGGAGAGACAGGAAGAGACAGAGATCTCTCCCGATGTTTCTGTCTCCATACCTATTTCTTAAATGTTTGTGCACACAGCAGTGAAGGATTACATCAAATTAATTTCTCTTACATTCTCCCTTTCAATCGACCCCGCAATCTCTCTCTCTCCAACCTTGTCCCTCTCCACAACACTCTCTCTGTCTCCATATCTAACCCTCTCTCCCTCTGTCTCTCTCCTAGTGTCAGAGATAGCAGGAGGGAGAGACAGAGAGAGGAAGACAGAGAGAGAATGTTGAAGGAACTATACTCTATTCCTAAGCTGTGCTGAACCTGCTCTGGGAGTGTTTGATGGGCTACATTAATTGGCCGTGTACAGTCCTGTATCAGGCTGTGAAGAAGCACAGCTTGTTCAGTGTACAACGGGTCAAAGGGAATGATTCACTCCTGTCTGCTACTGGGAAGAGAGACTGACCTTAACATCAAGGCAGCGTTTGACCGAGTGTGACATCAAGGAGCCCGAGTAAAACTGAAGTCAGTGGGAATCCGCTGGTTGGACTCATACCGAGCACAAAGGAAGATGGTTGTGGTTGTTGGAGGTCAATCATCTCAGTCTCAGGACATCACTGCAGGAGTTCCTCAGGTTAGTGTCCTCGGCCCATCCATCTTCAGCTGCTTCCTCAATGACCTGCCCTCCATCGTAAGGTCAGAAGTAGGGATGTTCACTGTTGATTGCACAGTGTTCAGTTCCATTCGCACCTCCTCAGATAATGAAATCCCAGCAGGAAGTGCTGGAAATACTGAGCAGGTCAGGCAGCATCTGTGGAGAGAGAAACAGAGTTAGTGATTCAGCTCGATGCTTTCCAGATTTCCAGCATCCGCAGTATTTTGCCTCAGATAATGAAGCAATCCAGAGCCACATGCACCGAGACCCGGACAACATTCAGGTTTGGGCCGACCAGTGACAAGTAACATTCACGTCACACAAGTGCCAGACAATGACCATCTGCATCAAGAGAGAATCCAACCACCTCCCCTTGGCATTCAAAGCATTATCCCATCGCTGAATCCCCCAGCGTCAATATCCTGGGGAAACATTGACATCAAACTTAACTGAAGGAAACACATCAATAGTTTCTTCACCATCTCTCTGGGACAGAGAGACACAGATAAAGAATGTGAGTAAGCTTTGACAGAACCTCAGTAAATTGTTCCAACCATTGCTAATGATAGAAATCAAGGATTATATTCGAGCAAAGGAAGAGGCAGAGAATGTTAGCCCCTTTATAACTATATCCTTTAGTTTAGATTGCCTCTCCTCCTTCTTCCTACCTGTGGAGGTGGGAGATGTGGGAATGGTTCTTAATGAATTCTCTGTGTCCGTCTTTATAAAAGAGTGGGAACGATACAGAGATTGTAGTTAAAGAGGAGGAGTGTGAAATATTGGATGGGATAAACAGAGTGAGGGGGGAAATATGAAGGTGTTTGGCAGCTTTGAAAGTGGATAAATGGTCAGGCCTGGATGCATTGGAATCAGTTCAGAGAAGGTTCACTCGGCTGGTTCCTGGGATGAAGGGGTTATCTTTCAGGAATGGTGGAACAGGTTGGGCCTATACTCATTGGAGTTCAGAAGAATGAGAGGTGATCTTATTGAAACATACAAGATTCTGAGGGGACTTTACAGGGCGGATGCTGGGAGGATGTTCCCCTTGTGGGGAAGTCTAGAACTAGGGGGCAGGTACACTGTGGGGTTTGATACAGAGTAAAGCTGCCTCTGTATATGCCTCTCTTTCTCCTCCTCCATCCAGATGGAGAGAGTAACAGTGAGAAAGAACAGGGATAGATATGGAGAATAAGAGAGAGAGGGAAGGATTGCAATGGGGAGAGAGTACCAGAGAGAAAGAGGAAGAGATTGGGATGGAGAGTGTCGGTCAATGTTCCTGCAAATCTGCGTGCAGCAGCCTCAAATGTCCCACGCAGATCCTGTTCCACAATAAATAGCACACGTCTTCAAAGATTCTTCAAAGATTTCAAGGGAGAGCTCACGTTAAAAAAACTGGGCACGCACAACATCTAAATTTTCACGGGAACATTGGAGCCAACTGCGGAATACATGTTTCTTACCAGCCTGCATAAGGAAGTGCAACCTCTGCAGATGCGGTGAAACCAAAAGCAGCTGACTTCAAATGGCAAACTGATGCATGTGGAGCTTTACAAAGGGTCTGAGAGAGGAGAGAGAAACAGACATAGACACACACAGACACACAGAAACACACACACACACAGAAACACAGACACAGAAACACAGACACAGAAACACAGACACAGAAACACAGACACACACACAGAGAAACACACAGAAACACACACACAGAAACACACACACAGAAACACACACACACACAGAAACACACACACACAGAAACACACACAGACACAGAAACACACACAGACACAGAAACACACACACACACAGAAACACACACACACAGAAACACACACAGACACAGAAACACACACACAGAAACACACACACAGAAACACACACACAGAAACACACACAGAAACACACACAGAAACACACACACACACACACAGAAACAGAGTGACTCAGGGACAGAGAGCGAAAGAAGAATATTTCAATTTTCAAAAGGAATTTGATGAGATCAACCTTCGATTTAAAAATGACAATTGATTTTGCATCAATGTTTGCGTGCAGAAGACACGTTCCAAACTACTACCACCTTTAGCCTGGAGTGGCGGATTTTTACTCAGAGGGTTGTGAATCTTTGGAATTCTCTACCCCAGTGGGCTGTGGAAACTCAGTCTGGGAAAAAGGCATTGAAGTGGATGATCAGCCAGGATCGTATTGAATGGCGGAGCAGGCTCGATGGGCTGAATGGCCTACTCCTGTTCCTATGTTCCCAAGCTGCTGAAATAGTTTCTCCCAAACTACCCCATCAGTTCCCCTTAATATCTCAACAGCTTTGAACAAATTACCTTGATCCTCCTAAATTCCAGGCAATATATCCCTAGTTTGTGTAATATCACCTCGTAATTTAACCCTTGGAGTCCAGTTATCATTCTGGTAAATCTACACTGCACTCAAATGGACATGGACCCTCCAAAGTCTCTTTGAACCTCCAGTATTTCTAGCTTTACACCATTTATAAAGTACTCTGTTCTAGTCTTTTTTTGCTGACATGGAAATCTAACTGCCACAGTTTTGCCCATCTCTTTAAGATATTAATATCTCTTTGCAATGTTCTGCTTCCAGCTACACTGCTTACAATGCTGCCTATTTTTGTGTCATTGGTAAACTTGGGTATGTTGCATTCTACCACAACATCTTAAATTGTTAACAAATACAGCAAACTGAGACACACACAGGCTTTGCACCAGTAGACAGGAGTGAATCATTCCAACCTAGAGGCTTTTTAACTCCAGATTTATGTTTTTTTAAAGAAAAAATAGAATTCAAATTCACAACAGCCCAGCGTGGGATTTGAACTCCTACTTTTTCAATCATCAGCTCAGGCCTTCAAATTAAAACCCATAAAAAGAGATTCATTTTCCTCCTGCTGATGTCTGACGGTCTCAGGTTTTGTATATTGTTCCCTTCGCCTCTTCTTCCATGTGTTTGAAGTCTTTGAAGTTTGTCAGACATTGGTAAACTACTTCATGTGGTGTTCTGTAAATACCTTCAATTCTGTGTATCTGGAAGGGACACAATTCAAATTCTCACCTTATTGCATCAACCAAAACCTGCAGGTCCATTCAAACAACTCTATTTCCTGTCTCTGCAAAGACAGCTCACACTTCCACAATGCAGGAATGTCTGAATGGAAACAGCTTTTGACACATTTCCCAACATGTTTGCTAACACTTTTCAGGATGAAGCTAAATTCAACTTAGAGATTGCAAGCCCCAAATTGAATCTTTTAGATGTAAAAAGTGACACAAATGAAATCCCAGATCTCTCTGTCCCTGCACCCATTTTAACATTGTACCATTTAGTTTATATCGCTTCTCCTCAGTCTTCCTTCCAAAATGCATCATTTTACATTTCTCAGCATTGAAGTTAACCTGCTATGTGTCTGACCATTTCACCAGACTGCCTCTATCCTCCTGAAGTCTACTCCTATTCCCTTCACTGTTTATTACATTGCAAATGGCACAATGTTGAAGTTATGCCCTGTAAACCCAAGTCTAAGTCATTCATATATCAATAAGATCAGTGGTCCTAATCAAAACCCCTGGGGAATACCACAATTTACACTGTATACAGTGAGTACTAAAGCCGAGAGGGTGCGCTGAACATTTATAAAGCTCTGGTCAGGTAACAGAGAGGGAGAGACTGGGATTCAGAGGGTAACGGAGAGGGAGAGACAGGGACTCAGAGGGTAAGAGAGAGGGAGAGACTGGGATTCAGAGGGTAACGGAGAGGGAGAGACTGGGACTCAGAGGGTAACAGAGAGGGAGAGACTGGGATTCAGAGGGTAAATGAGAGGGAGAGACTGGGACTCAGAGGGTAAATGAGAGGGAGAGACTGGGACTCAGAGGGTAAATGAGAGGGAGAGACTGGGACTCAGAGGGTAAGAGAGAGGGAGAGACTGGGATTCAGACGGAAACAGAGAGGGAGAGACTGGGATTCAGACGGTAACAGAGAGGGAGAGTCTGGGATTCAGAGGGTAACAGAGAGGGAGAGTCTGGGATTCAGAGGGAAACAGAGAGGGAGAGACTGGGATTCAGACGGTAACAGAGAGGGAGAGTCTGGGATTCACAGGGTAACAGAGAGGGAGAGTCTGGGACTCAGAGGGTAAGAGAGAGGGAGAGACTGGGATTCACAGGGTAACAGAGAGGGAGATTCTGGGATTCAGAGGGAAACATGGAGGGAGAGACTGGGATTCAGAGAGTAACAGAGGGGGAGAGAATGGGATTCAGAGGGTAACGGAGAGGGAGAGACTGGGATTCAGAGGGTAACAGAGAGGGAGAGACTGGGATTCAGAGGGTAACAGAGAGCGAGAGACTGGGATTCAGAGGGTAACAGAGAGGGAGAGACTGGAATTCAGAGGGTAACAGAGAGCGAGAGACTGGGATTCAGAGGGTAACAGAGAGGGAGAGACTGGAATTCAGAGGGTAACAGAGAGGGAGAGTCTGGGATTCAGAGGGTAACAGAGAGGGAGAGACTGGGATTCAGAGGGTAACAGAGAGGGAGAGACTGGGATTCAGAGAGTAACAGAGAGGGAGAGACTGGGATTCAGAGGGTAACAGAGGGAAAAATAGAGTTGGCGAGGGCAACATAGAAATTTTAAGGCACAGAAAGCGGCCACTTGGCCCATCCTCTCTGTGCCAGCCGAAAACGATCAACCTATTCTAATCCCACCTTCCAGCATTTGGTCTGAGCTCTGCAGCTTACCGCACTTGAGGTGCCGATCCAGACTCCTTCTGAATGAGTTGAGGGTCTCTGCCTCAACTACCCTTTCAGGCAGTGAGTTCCAGACCATCGCGACCCTCTGGGTGAAAAAGATTTTCCTCAACTCCCCTCTAATTTTTCTGCCAATCACTTTAAATCTATGCCCCCTCGTCACTGACCTTTCTGCTATGGTTCTCTGCCCTTCACCTCCACTCTATCCAGGACCCTCAACATTTTGTACATTTCAATCAGATCTCCCCTCGGCCTTCGCTTTTCCAAGGACAACAACCCCTGCCTATCCTCATAGCTACAATTCTCCAGTCCTGGCAACATCCTAGAAAATGGGAGAGAGACAAAGTCCCGTGTTCATAACACATGGATAAAGAGGTTAATCATCTGAGCTGTAACTCTGAGATAGAGAAAGAGAGAGAGAGGGAGGGAGAGAGTGAGGGAGAGAGGGAGGGAGAGAGGGAGTGAGAGAGGGAGGGAGAGAGGGAGGGAGAGAGGGAGGGAGAGAGGGAGGGAGAGAGGGAGGGAGAGAGGGAGGGAGAGAGGGAGGGAGAGAGGGAGAATGAGAGAGAGAGAGGGAGGGAGAGAGGGAGGGAGAGAGGGAGTGAGAGAGGGAGTGAGAGAGGGAGGGAGAGAGGGAGGGAGAGAGGGAGGGAGAGAGGGAGGGAGAGATAGTGTGGGGGAGACACAAACTGAGACGTGGACAGAGGCAGCGAGAGAGAGGGAGAGATAGAGAGGGAGAGGCTGAAGAGAGAGAGGCAGAGAGAGAGAGGCAGAGAGAGAGACAGAGAGGGAGCGATGGTGTGAGGGAGGCACAAATTGAGACATGGACAGAGGTTGAGAAAGAGAGAGAGGGAGAGACAGAGAGAGAGAGCTGGGGGAGAGACAGATAGAGAGTGAGAGAGGCACAGAGAGAGAAGGAGACACAGTGAGGCAGACATAGAGAGGCAGACAGAGAGCTAGAGAGAGACAGAGAGAGAGGGAGAGATGGTGTGAGGGAGGCACAAATTGAGACATGGACAGAGGTAGAGAGAGATAGGGAGAGATAGAGCGAGAGAGAGAAAAAGACAGAGAGGGATAGATAGCGAGAGAGAGAGGGGGTAAGACAGATAGCGAGGGACAGAGGCAGTGTGGGAGAGGCAGTGTGAGAGAGGCAGATTAGAAGGTAGCAAATGTAACCCCACTATTTACAAAAGGAAGGAGAGAGAAAATGGGGAACTAAAGACCTGTTCGTCTAACATCAGTCATTGGGAAAATGGTCGAATCTGTAATAAAGGATGTGATAACAGGACACTTAAAGAGAGATTGCGGGGGGGTGGGGGGGGAGAGAGAGAAATGGGGGGAGAGAGAAATGGGGGGGGAGAGAGAGGGGGGAGAGTGCGTGAGTGAGACGGAGCAAAGGAGAGAGATACTAGGTTAGGTGGGACAATAAGCTGTGAGGAGAACACAAATAGACTACAAAGGGAGATGGTTTGGGATAGACAGCGATAAATGTCCCAGTGTTGTGGGAACATAAAATGGCCACTGAAAATGAACCTAAAATGGCTGACTGATGTGTGTGGATTTCCACAGATGAGAGGAGAGAGAGACAGACAGACAGAGAGACAAAGAGGGAGACAGAGACCAAGACACAGAGAGTGATCGCAGGATATTGGGCGTAGGACAGAGGAAGAGGAGGAGGCCATTTGGCCCCTCAACCTTGTTCTGTCATTCAAGGAGCTCATGGCTGATGTGTGATCTAACTCCATGTACCTATCTTTGTCCCTTAATACCTTTGGTTAACAAAAATCTCTCAAACTCAGATTTAAAAATTAACAAGTGTCTCAGCATCAATTGCTGATTGTGGAAGAGAGTTCCAAACTGATACCACACCTGGTGTGTTGAAGTGTTTCTTCATTTCACTCCTGAAAGGTTTTTAGACGAGGTTTATATTTTTGGACTATGCCCCCATGTTCTAGACTCTGCAGCCAGTGGGAATTGTTACTCTCTGTCCACCCTATCAGTTTCCCTTATTATCTTGAAAACAATCATCAAATCACACCTGAGCCTTCAAAATTCCAGGGATACAGAGTAAATCTCCAGCTGCACTGTCCCATTAAATATTCCCAAGCCAAGCACAATGTTGGGTTTGACACAGAGTAAATTTCCCTCGACACTGTCCCATCACACACTCCCAGGGCAGGAACATCATGGGGTGGATACAGAGTGAATCTCACTCTACACTGTCCGAAACAGACAGAGAGAGAGAGAGAATGAGAGAAATAGAGGGAGACACAGACAGACAGGGTGTGTGAGAGTGAAAGAAGGATATAAAACATCAGACATAGGAAGATGAGGAGGCAATTTAACCCCTCGACCCTGTTCCAGCATTCAGTGAGATCAGGGCTGATCTGTGATCTAACTAACACCATATATCCCACCTTTGCCCTTTATCTCTTAATACCTTTGGTTAACAAGAATCTATCAATCACAGGTTTAAAAATTAACCAATAAGCCAGCATGAAATTTCCACAAACAATATCATGAGGGTGTGATGGTTCCCACAGTGGAATAGCTGGCTGAATATTTATAATGGAGGCTATTCCTTCTGGATCATCAAAAGTGTCCGCCTGGGCCCCAACTTTACTGCATTCCTCCCTCTCCCGATGTTCGTTTTCTCTCCATACCTATCTCAAATATGTTTGTGTACACAGCAGTGAAGGATTAAATCAAGTTAATATATCTTACATTATCCTCTTCATCCAACTCAACATTCTCTCTCTCTCTCCAAGTTTGTCCCTCTCTACGGCCCTCTCTATGCCTTCATATCTAACCCTCCGTCCCTCTGTCTCTCTCCCAGTGTCAGTGATAGCAGAGAGAGAGACAGAGATAGAAGGAGAGGGAGGGAGTGACAGAGAGGGAAAGACAGATGGAGGGGCAGAGTGAGAGAAAGAGAGAGGAGAGAGATGGAGTGACAGTGAGGGAAGGACAGATGGAGAGACAGAGAGAGAGAGAGACAGAGATAGAAATAGAAAGACAGAGAGGGAGTGACAGAGATAGAAGGAGAGGGAGGGAGTGACAGAGAGGGAAAGACAGATGGAGGGACAGAGTGAGAGACAGAGAGAGGAGAGAGATGGAGTGACAGTGAAGGAAGGACAGATGGAGGGATAGAGAGAGAGAGAGACAGAGATAGAAATAGAAAGACAGAGAGGGAGTGACAGAGATAGAAGGAGAGGGAGGGAGTGACAGAGAGGGAAAGACAGATGGAGGGACAGAGTGAGAGACAGAGAGAGGAGAGAGATGGAGTGACAGTGAGGGAAGGACAGATGGAGAGACAGAGAGAGAGAGACAGAGATAGAAATAGAAAGACAGAGAGGGAGTGACAGAGATAGAAGGAGAGGGAGGGAGTGACAGAGAGGGAAAGACAGATGGAGGGACAGAGTGAGAGACAGAGAGAGGAGAGAGATGGAGTGACAGTGAAGGAAGGACAGATGGAGGGATAGAGAGAGAGAGAGACAGAGATAGAAGGAGAGAGATGGAGTGATGGGGGTGGGTGGGAAGACAGATGGAGAGACCAAGAGAGAGACAGAGAGAGATGGAGAGAGATGGAGTGACAGGAAGGGAAGGACCGATGGACAGGTGGAGGGATGGAGAGAGAGAGAGACAGAGACAG